>NC_141029.1:6682500-6752500 GCF_052040795.2 Danio rerio | reverse complement strand
AGATGCCATTTTAAACTGTAAAGATGCCGTTTTAACCTCTAAAGATGCCATTTTAAACTGTAAAGATGCCGTTTTAACCTGTAAAGATGCCATTTTAAACTGTAAAGATGCCGTTTTAAATTGTAAAGATGCCATTTTAACCTGTAAAGATGCCATTTTAACCTCTAAAGATGTCATTTTAAATTATAAAGATGGCATTTTAAACTGTGAAGATGCTGTTTTTTAAATTGAAAAGATGCTGTTTTAAATTGTAAAGATGCCGTTTTAAACCGTAAAGTGCTGTTTTAAACTGTAAAGATGCTGTTTTAAACTGTAAAGATGCCGTTTTAAACTGTAAAGAGGCCGTTTTAAATTGAAAAGATGCCGGTTTAACCTGTAAAGATGCCGTTTTAAATTGTAAAAATGTCATTTTAAAATTGTAAAGATGTCGTTTTAACCTGTAAAAATACCGTTTTTACTGTAAAGATGCTGTTTTAAACTGTAAAGAAGCCGTTTAAACCTTTAAATAGCCCTTTAAAACTGTAAAGATGCAATTTTAAAATGGCATTTTTAAATTGGCCTTAGTGTAAATAAGTGTGTTTGAATGTTTCCCAGAGATGGGTTGTAGCTGGAAGGGCATCCTCTGCATAAAACAAATGCTGGATAAGTTGGTGGTTCATTCCGCTGTGGCAACCCCAGATAAATAAAGGGACCAAGCCAAAAACAAAATGAATGAATGAATGAATGAATTTAAACAGGCATTGATGTTGAAGCAGGTAATCTTCTGACATTGACATTTAGACATTTTTACAGTTGTTTACATTATTACAAGATGTACTTTAAAAAAAAAAGTTTAAAAGTTGACTTCTCAAATAAAGTTCTCAGTTCTTGACCTCTTCAACTTTGTTTTCGTACAATGTGAGGATCTTTGCAATGTGAAGGCAAGCATCATATTTCCATTTGCAACCATTTGCATGAGGCTCATGTTGAAAGATTGACTAGAGCCCTGATATAGTCATGTGAAAAGCACTTGATGGTGTAGTTCAATCAAAAGCAAAAAAGCTGTCATCATTTACTCAACCTTATGTTATTCAAACATGATTTATTTCCCTTTGTAGCACAGAAAGATATGTTTATCACAGTGACAAGCCTATTCGCCATTCTCTTTCATCGTCATTCTGATAAAAGCTGAAATGAGAGTGAAGGTGAGGCTGTCAGCTTTCAACCTTGTTATACCAAAGAATGAAAGTCATACAGATGTGTACACTGTGAGGTTATGTTATTGGTAACACAATTTTTAGAAAATGAACTTTATTGGACTAATGGTAATAAGTGTACTTTTTAAAGAAGATGTAGCAATATAAGGCCAATTTATACTTCAGCGTCGAATGCATGTGGTGTGTTCAACTCATCTTCAAGCCCTTACAAGTAGTTTAAAATGTTGATTCTAAGCTTTTAACCCAGGCATTTAAGGGATGTGACGTAACTCCAATTTTAATGTCTTGACATTGGCTCCCTGTCAAATTTAGAATTCATTTTAATCTCGTCATGGTTTATAAAGCATTGCATCGTCAAGTCCTAGAACATACAGTATGATTTGAGATGTTGTAATCACGTAACACTAGTAGGAATCTGACATCTTCAAATCAGATGTTGTTAATTGTTCCACGTTCCAGACTAATAGAGATTGATGTTGTTGACAATTTAAAAAAGCAGTTGAAACTCACACTATTCACACATGTATGTATGTATGTATGTATGTATGTATGTATGTATGTATGTATGTATGTATGTGTATGTTTTTATGAATGTTATCCTACAATGTTTTTTTGACCTTTGGAACAAGGTGGGAAATCTTTCTGCGAGCGATTGCACAGGTGCTGATAGAACTGTACCAGCTCTACTACTCCTCTCTCTAGTGTATTCAGGAGTCTAGTGTTGTTGTTTTGGAAGTTGTTTTACCTTCCAAGGTTATTATAGTTAATGAAAACTAAAATGTAAAATAATTGTCGTTAACTGAAATAAAAATAAAAACAAGAGTTTTTTAAAAACTAGAACTAACTAAAACTGTATATTGTATATACAAAACTAACTGAAACTAACTAAGGGTGCTTTCACACCTGTGAATCGATTCAGTTGTTCCGAAACAGAGATTAAAATTGTTACATTGTAGCTCTTTGCTCTTGGAGCGGTTCGCCTTCACACTGCAAAGTTTCTAATCGGTCCAAAAGAGCTAAAACAAGTCACGTGCGGGGAAACTGTCCTTACATTGGTCAGAGTGTCAGGGTTTATTTTGCAGCGTCCCGCTCAGCTGTCAGGAGAGGTGGTGGTTTGGTGGTGATTGACAGGGTGCGCGCGCGTGACGTGTCTGAGGAGAGACGCGGTGGGGAGGGGTGAGAAGGGTACGCAACGATGCCTATTTGAGGACTGGGAGAGAGACGCGAGATTACCGGGAGATCATCACTCGTTTGCGGGCATCCGGAGACTCGCGAAACTTCCCACCATACTCATAATTCTCTCTTCATATAGCCGTAAGCCTATTACATATCCATAAAACACTGTGATACAACCGCGCTCGGATCGGATCGCTTTCTCACTGCAATCGAACCGCTCCAGGGTTCGTTTCAATCGAGCCGAGACCACCTCATTCAAGCGATCTCGGAGCGATTACTTTGGCGCGGAACAGAGCCCGATTGCCCTGTTCACATATGCCAATCGAACCGCGCTAACTGGGCAAACGAGACACGTTCCGAAACAAAAGTGTAGGTGTGAAAGCACCCTAAAATTCTAGCAAAAACCTCCTTTGTTTTCATCTTTGTAAATGTGTTTAATACATCATTTTACTGTAAGCCTTTTAGAAGTAAATCTATTTATTTATTTAGTCCACGCTGCAGGAATTTGACCTGTATGGCACCTCAGAGTCTGTAGTCCTGCTGCTATTGGCCAGATCGAGCCGACTCTCCTCCAGTCATCCTGGCTGTTGCTCCTGCGACAAAAACAAGTGGACATGACAACAGCACGGTGACAGCATTAAATGCAGACACTTTTACTGTAACACATTTGTGCTCAATAATGGGTTTTATTTCTGTATCGCGATCGGGAACAAATCTTTTTAACCGGATCTTCTGAACCGGTTGAACTAGTTCACCAAAGCGAACTTAATCATTTGAAACGATTCGCATTGTTTACGCATAGCCCTACGCCTTGGCCATCGGCGTTGCTGGCGTGCACCTCTCAAAAAATTTAACTACATGCCACAATGACGCATAGCGCAAGCTTTGTGATTGGTCAGCTTGGTAGTGCTGACGAGTCAGGGTGGGACCGAGAGCCACGTGAGCGGCGCGAGCTCGATGAAGCGATTGTTTACAAGTGTGGAGTCCCGTCACCAAAGTGATTTTTACTGTCGATGAGCATAGTGAACATGCAAAATTATCTTCGACATACGACTTTCTTTGTTTTTTGTTTGTTTTTTAGTAATTCAAAGCCTCTGCTAGTTGAAGCACTTTTCTCGAATTATTATTGCCAATTTTAAGCCAACTGAAATCATTTGTTTTGGTTCAATTTGGAATTTCCACAACCACCGCAGAGCCCAGGGGATCAGAGAAAGGCTTGGCTTGGCCTCCCCCTGATCCCGAACTTAATGTTGTTGAGCGTTCCCCATTTCCCGCCTCTTTTTTGAGTGCAAAATTCAGCTACTGCTACAGTAGGATCACATGCATTTTGGAACTCAAAACACAGGTAATGAAACTCGACACTATGTGCAAGGTTTGTACAATTCAAAAGAAAAATGTTAGAAACTGGTAGCCATTGACTTCCATAATATATTTTTCCTTATTATAGAAGTCAAAGTTCACTAACATTCTGCAAGAAATCTTCCTAATTTTGTTGTTGACCAAAGTGGGCAAGAGGACTTTAAAGGGACATCAAAATACCTCAAAATGAAAATCCTGTCATCATTTTAGACCATGGCAGGTCGGCTCGCTCTTTGTATGTGTATGCGTGTGTGTTTACGTTCATCAAAGGGAATAATTCAGCAGTGAACAGAGAGGCAGCTCTATAGTACAAAGGGAAGGTGAAGGACACGCTGAGTGTGAGTCAACAGCAGTTCTCCTCGGACGCCTCATTACCGTCTGCTCCATATGCACAGCTTATGTTTGCATATTAGATCCTTACACTATTGATACTCTACTGTATATAAGAACTTTCCTGTGCATATATGATAGCTGCGTCCCAAATCACATACTTATGCACTATTCTACGCCATTTTGTAGTATAAATAGTTTAAGTAGTGCGTTTACACTGAAAACTCTAAAAATAATAAGTGCACTTTAATTACCCGGATGATGCACTCATTCAGCCGCTAAAATGAAGTGTGTAATAATGGACACTTCACGCACTCAACGACCGCAGGTTTGTTTACGTAGCGGAAGGGGCGGAGCTATCAGACGCACATGTTGAATAACTTTATTTATTTTGGATGGTGAAAGCAAAATTCTCCTACGAGAGTGATTTTAGCGCCTTCCGATGGTGAATGCAGTTATACTCACGGCAGGTATTATCTGATAATTCGGTCGTTTATTTCACTGATTTGGCAACCGTCAAACGTGATCAGGGAAACGGTTTGAATTTCCGCTTAGTAAAAAAACATTAGTGTGCCATTTGGGACGACACTACATACATATACTACCCTGTTGAGTGTGTAAGTGCAAAAGTACATAGTGCATGAGTGCATAGTGAATAGTGTGCCATTTGGGACGCAGCTGATGTTTCCTTTTGTGAGACATCGACATCTTCCTGCTGTGAGTTTTTTTTTTTTTTTTTTGGCACTCCAGTCATCCTGTTCTACTTTTGTTTGCTTCCTAATTAGTTTACTTTTAAACAAGCTTTAATTTGCAATACTAATACCAGTAACATTTTAGTAACAATTTTCCATTTTACACCACAACCGTATGCTATTAAACACTCTCTTAGAAAGTTTACCATTGCAATCAATGTTAGCATGCAAAGTAATGAATTAGCGAAAAATAATATAACATACTTATTCATAACAATTATGTATTTTAAGTACAGGATTAATTTCTGTTACACTGAATGATGATAGAGGGTTATTTCACATGTATTTTGACCTTGTATTAAAGTTTTTTTTTTATATACTTTGCATATACTGTCTTATATTTATATAGTCACTTTTGTTATATTAATTAGAGGCAGGCACCAAAATGGAGTGTTTCATCATACTGTCAGTCGTTCGTTCGTTTGTTAATTTGTTTAGTCATTTATTCGTTCTCTCAGTCGTTCAGTCATTCATTTATTCATTTAGTCATACGTTCATTTGTTCATTCATTCTTTCATTCATTCGTTCAGCCAGTTAGTCATTCGTTCAGTCGAATAGTCATTTGTTTGTTCAATCGTTTAGTCGCTCGTTCGTTCAGTCATTCATTCCTTTATTCATTCAGTCATTTAGTCATTTGTTCAGTCATTCGTTCATTTGTTCAGTCGTTCAGTCATTCATTCAGTCATTCATTATTTCAGTCATTCCCTCACTTATTCATTCAGTCATTTAGTCATTTATTCTTTCATTCAGCCATTTTTATTCGTTCAATCAGTCGTTTAGAGATTCAGTAATTCGTTCAGTTGTTCAGTCATTTGTTCATTCAGTTATTCGTTCAGTCGATCAGCCATTTGTTCCTCCGTTCGTTTAGTGGTTCGTTTCATTTGTTTAGTCATTCATTCGTTCATTCATATAGTCATTTATTCGTAAATTCATTTGTTCAGTTATTCAGTTGATCAGTCATTTGTTTGTCCGTTCGTTTAGTGGTTCGTTCATTTGTTCAGTCATTTGTTCGTTCATTCATTCAGTCATTTAGTCGTAAATTCATTTGTTCAGTCATTCGTTCAGTTATTCAGTCATTCAGTCAGTCGTTCAGTCAGTCATTCGTTCATTCGTTTGTTTGTATGTTCGTTCAGTTGTTCCTTAATTTGTTCATTTGTATATTAATAGTAATCACAGTAATAATAATCAGGGGCGTAGTAAGTGGGGGAAAAAGGTGACTGACTTTATTGGGCCCTGGTAATTTAAGAGTCCCGCGATGGGTTCTCTTGGGGTTCTTGATGGGTTCAGCTCCTGGTGATCAGCTTATCTTTAAAGGGTCCTGCTTAATTTTTTTTTTTTTGCATAGGGCCCGAATTTGTTGGCTGCGCTTCTGATGATAATAGTTATAACTAATATTGTTATGATTATTATTTATTATTTATTATTATTGGATTTTTATTTTTTATGGGATAAAATTCCAGCTTTTAAAAATTATTATTATTGTTATTATTATTATTATTATTATTGTTATTATATTATTATTATTATTATTGTTATTGTTATTATTATTATTATTGTTATTATTATTATTATTATTATTATTATTGCTATTATTATTATTATTATTATTATTATTATTATTATTATCATTATTATTATTGTTATTATTATTATTATTGTTATTATTATTATTATTATGCATTGTTTTGCTGTTAATCTAATGGTTGCATCTTTGGCATAAGGGACTTCTTTAATAAACGTAAACCATTACAAACTCCGTACTGACATTTATGGCAAAAGCCGTTTTACAAGCATAAAATATAGTTTAATGCGCAAGAAAGACACCAGAGTCCCTAAATCCCTTGTGGCTTGACGCACATTGCATACATTTACATTACATTCATTTTTTTCAAGCCATAACCCGCCTTAAAGTGGTCACATTAATAAATTATGAAGTGATTTGATTAATTCTTCACATCCGATTATTAGGGAAACATGAATATTCCATCGCCGCTGCTATCCTCTGCTTCGGTCTCCATGCATACTGATGATTTCTGAGGGTTACTGTCGGGACTCTCTGGATTTTACGATGAGAGAGAGGGAGATGTAAAACGTAGGCTAACCTATTAAAGAAATTACCCACATGTCTGATTACAGCCTGGGATTATGCCCGACACGCTCCAGCTGGAGTGTGCGCTACATGGAGTAATGAGGAATGAGCGGAAGATGGCAAAGACCCTCCATATGGACGTCTCAGAGGGACTACGGGGGAATGAAATTGAGCAGATATGAAGCGCTGTCCATTGCGTGTGCCATGAGAGACCTGCATATGGAGGGAAAATGAAGAGAGAGCCAGTCCCACCAGTTCAAGAGGGTTTATGGGACTGCTGATCATATCGCGCGGGGTTTCATTGGGTCGAGGCCAAACCGAGCAGCTGCGGTGCACCACATACAAGTCATCAGAAAGTGCACGCTTGAGCGCTTTATCAGGGAAATTGCAGATCTGAAGGGATTGCTCAACGCCTGTGAGTTTCACACTGATTCAAGTTACGCTTTATTTACTCTGAGAGCTTTATTTATTCAGAAAGCTAGCTTGTCACGGCATGCGTATGTCACTGTATAGTTATTTTTTTGTGGTCTATATTGCATTATTTACAAACCAGTAGTATTTAAGAGTAGTTGAGGGTTTTTAGGATCATTCAGAATGAGTTAGTAAATGATTAATAAACTATTGAAATCAACGTTTATATGTCTTATTATTCAGGCATATACTAATAGTCAACTAATATTTTAATAAATGCTTTATTAACTCAACTTCATGCAGTTTTGTGACCTGATCTAAAGTGAGGACTATTCATGCTTTATAAATCCCTTATGAATGACAAATAAAGGCTCAGAATCAACTGAACTATAATCTTTGCAATCTTTTTTAAAATGTAAAATTACTGTAAAGTTTAAACAATGCCAAATAACAGGAGTGTCAAAATACAACAAAACTGGATAAAACAACAATATAATAATTAAACAATGTAATAAAATGTAATGTTTAAACTCTACAGCGATTTTATTTTAGATCAGGTTGCAAATATTTATTTTTTATTTGAAGTACAGTTTCATTTGTGTATCTTTAAATGAATAGGATTGAATAATGTCATTTTTCCTGTTTAGAATTTAACTGATCCTTTATTTGTCATTTATAAAGGATTTATAAAGCATGAACAGTCCTCACTTTAGATTAGGTCACAAAACTAGGTGAAGATGAGTTAATAAAGCATTTATTAACATACATAGTAACCATTAATATATGCCTGAATAATAAGACATATAAACGTTAATTTCAATGTATTATTAATAATTTACTAACTCATTCTGAATGATCCTAAAAATCCTCAACTACTCTTAAATACAACTGGTTTGTAAATAATGCGATACTTAATTTAGTAATGAAAAATAAATCATTTACTAAGTATGAAAATACAATTATTAAGCACATTTTAAATCTGGTTATAAGTCAAGAATACAGCATTTGTAGCTGCAGTTATAAACAGCTCACTAATGTTTATTAATGTAGAGTTAATGCTTAACGGATAATGAATTCACTGTTTGCTAATGCTTAATAAATGATTTATATTGTGTAGTAATTATAAAGTGTTACCTAGTTTGGTTTATTAAACTTAATTCTACATTATTTCATTGTGAAATGTTTTATTATGCACTTCTTGTGCACTGAATACAATTAGAAAGTATGCATGTAGCTTGTTTGAAAAAGCAAAAACAGTTGCCACAATCGCAAGTGAAATCACAATATGAGTTTTTTTGTCCATGTTGCACAGCCCTACACTTTAGTCAACCCCCATAATTCCTGGGTGAAATAAAAATGTCAAAACATTTCCACACGATTGTGACATGAAGCCTTGTTTATTGAAATCGCATCACATTGCCAGTTGACGCGCATTCCAAAGCTCTGGTAAGACGCAAATCATTTGCGAAGCTTCCAAAGCAGCTCAACTAACTATACAAATGAGACTCAGTGTTAGGATTTAGCTCATTAAAATAAACGTATGTGGTCCATTTCTGGCATTAATTGAAAATGTCTCTTAATGAGCCCTTTCCAGATTTACAGTATGTATTGCTTCCCCCTGTCCCCAGAGTCCCAGGGTAGCCTAATAGTGTAGCCTAATGTAGATGTATCTATGTGTGTGCGCAGCGCAGCCAGTAGATATAGATTGAGATTTATAGCCGTAGGCCTGTTTCAGCAGTGCCATGATCACGCCAGGCTCTGGAAAACATCCTCTCCCTCTCTCTAGCCTTCCTGACAGACCTCTTTCTCCCGGCCCAGAAGACTCATGTTCACAAGCCCTGTTTCATTACCTCGGCCAGAAAGGGAGATATGCCTTCAATCTTCCTGAATGAATTCTTCATCGGCTCTCACAGCTGCGCGCTTGCATTCGTCTCTTCATCCCCAGAGCGTGTGCTCACGATCTTGTGCTTGATTTGAAGCCCCGTGTTTGATCATGGTTGTCTGTTTAGCTGCCATCTCCCCCCCGCCACCACTCATATCCTTCACACACATAGAAATGAGATCATATCCGTATTAGGTATTTGTCGCTTCAGATGCTCCAGCTTTGGACCACGGGTATCCTATTTTCCGAGCACCCATGTGAATATAATAGACCATAGGCTTTTGATTGTGTGTGTGTGGGACGACGCATGTCTGTTCTGATTTAGAGCTGTGAGAGATGCATGTTTGTTTTAGCGTCTGTGTGGGAGCATATATTATCTGTGTATCCATGAGAGCTGGATGTAAGCATGGAGTGGTTACATCGCCGCTGGGGCACAGAGTGAGTCATTAGTTGTCCCAGTAGAAGCAGCTGGATGCTATACACACACAAAAACACACACAGAGAGAGAGAGAGCAAGAGAGAAAGCCTGAAGTGTATTTTCAGGCCAGTCTAGTTTGAGCTGCCATACAGTTCGATTCATTAGCATCTCATTTGTGTCTGCGTAAGATTTAGTTTGGAATCCCAAGATCATTGCAACCTTGGGCCAAAGCTGTTGGTATGCCTTAGTTGGAGGTAGGAAAAAACAGCAGTGTTTGGAATACAGATGTTGGCTTACACCATGACAATGTTGCTGTATTATTACTTTATTTATTTATTTTTTGAGGCGGCAGATGAAATCTTCGCTGTCTGGCTTGCACAGCTTTATTCCCTGTTGTCGTCTCTGCGGGTCTGAAAATGTGTGTAGACTACATCGATTGTGTTCTTCTGCAAAAATCAATGCAAAATCTCATCTGAGTTGTCAGAGAGAAACGGTTATGTATTCATTCAATCGTTCATTAATGTTATTTTCGGATTAGTCCCTTTATTAATCTGGGGTCAGCACAGCGGCATGAACCGCCAACTTATCTAGCATCTGTTTTAAGCTGCAGATGCCCTTCCAGCCACAAGCCATCACTGGGAAACATCCATACACACTCATTCACACACACACTCGTACACTACAGTCAGTTTTAGCATACCCAATGCCCCGCATGTCTTAGGACTGTGGGGGAAACCGGAGCAGCCGGAGAAAACTCATGCGAACACAGGGAGAACATGCAAACTCCACACAGAAACGCCAACTAACCCAGTTGAGGCTCGAACCAGTGATCTTCTTGCTGTGAGGCGAATGAGCTACCCTTTGCACCACCGCATCGCCATATTTCATGGATTATTTATGTTGCTCCTTTAATAATATATTTAAAGTTGAATCTACATAGCAATATTGAGGGAGAGATTTGTTTCTACTTATGACTTATTATGTACAACCTTTTATCTCGGATTCAAATGAATAGTTTTCAGGGCTTGAAATTAACTTTTTACCTGGTAGTGCTGGTGCTCCCAACTTCAAATATTTAGGAGCACCCACCAAAAATGAATGAGCACCATTGCAAATTGTATATTAAGGGATTTACTGTATTTGAAAACAACATCTGTTTGGACTAAAAACCAGAAACAACTATGTAACTAATGCTGAGATGATATTTGTGCTATTCCAAAATGAATGTCTAATGATTATAAATTTAATGATGACAATGATGACAATAAAACCAGAGATGTATAAAGTACTAGAGACACAGACTTGAGTAATAGTACAATTGCTCTATCAAAAAAAGTGACTGGAGTAGAAGTTTTAAGCTCCACACTTAAGTTTAAGTACTAAAGTATTCAACATTTTTTGTACTTGAGTATTGCAAGTAATTGATTTCAAAATTTTACTACTCAAATACTGAAAGTAAAAGTACAAGTATTGTGTAATGCAGTTATTAAAGAAAGCAGTCAAAAGACATCATATTGTTTTGTTTATTTAAAATATCTTTTTTTGGGTCACCTGCACCTGTTTGTACACAGCTTCTGCCGTGCTTGCGCGTTCACGAGAATGATTGAGAGCGAGAGCGAGCGCCGGTAATAACATGCTGAATCGAAACTTTTTTAAAATCCTGAATCAATATTGGAGTTGCTTTTGCACGCTGGAGGAAGGATGCCACCATGGCTGAAGTATTTCTCTTAGACATGTAATGTTCTGTTTTGAAACTATTTTTGTCACGCAGAGTTGATGTAGACTGGGCTGTCATGAATGGGTTATAGGCACTGAAGTGTTGTTTAGAAACTGAAATCTTCTGGTGAAAGAATGATGTGACTATTTTCAGTTTCAAAAGAGTCTTTTACAGCATTGATAATGTAGATTTTATTTAGTTTAACAACAAAACTTTAGAAAATAGAGCCTGCTTTACTGAGCTTAAGATGGTTTTATATTCATATTGGTTCATTTTTAAACAATGACAACCTGTGACGCACTCCCTATGATGTTTACCGCTTCTCTGAATATTCGGTCAGAAGTAGCATGTAAGTATGGCTTAGAAATGAGCATGTGATGTGATGTAAAGCCTGATTTATACTTCTGCGTTCAAGTGACCGGCGTAACCCACGGCGCATGCAACGCGCGTGGCTGTGCATTTATACTTCTGCGCGCTGTCTCTGTTGGTCTTCATTAACACTTCTAAAACGCTAGTTGGCAGTAAGGTGTAAATTTTCCTCAGTGTCGAGTTTCTTCGCAGCTTTTTTGCTTTTCCTGAACGCTTCCGGGATGTACAAGTGGCTCAAACTCGCTCATTTTGAGGCAGGAACCGGCGGACGTGCAACAACTTTAACTATGAGGTAAACACAAAACAAAACTTTCCATCCGGAGCTCCTTCACGGGTCTCCACACTTGTAAACAATCGCTCGCGCCATTCGCGCGGCTCTCGGTCCCGTCCAGACTCGTCAGCGCTACCAAGCCGACCAATCACAGAGCTTGCGCTACACGTTGTTGCGACGTGTAGTTACATTTTTTGAGAGGTGCACGTCAGCGACGCCGACGGCCACGGCGAAGGGCTATGCGTTAGCGCCGTAGCATACGCCGGCGTTTGACGCAGAAGTATAAATCAGCCTTAATAATGAGTGTAATTCCTGCACGATGCCAGCCAAGCTTTAGTTCAACACATGAGAGAGGGTTCTGCTGTCATGCGGTACGTGCGCTTGTGTTTTCAGGAGGCAGGGGTGTCCAAACTTGGTCCTGGAAGTGCTGGTGTCTTGCATAGTTTAGCTCCAACTTCTTTCAACACACTTGCCTGGAAGTTTTAGTATACATAGAAAGAGCTTGATCAGCTGGTCCAAGTGTGTTTTTTTGATATGGAACTAAACTAAAATGTTGCTAGAATTGGTTTTAAAGAGCCCATATTATACATGAAATAGGGTCATATCTTGGTTGTAAGGGTCTCCAACAACAGTTTAATATGAAACACTTTCATGGTCTTATAATCTGCATTTATTTTTATCTAATTATCCCAGCGACTCCTGTATGAATCGTCCAGTGATTCATTCGTTCCCAAACCCCTCCTTAGCGTGAAGCTAATCTGCGCTGATTGGACCGATGACAGTCTGTCGCGATTGGTCGACTGCCTTCAGTCAGAGAGTGAAATGCCAAACAGCTAATCAGCAATATAAAAGTAATCACAGTTCATACACGCTCGATAGTGTAGGCGTGGATTTTAGCTGCCAGTGGGTCAATGTAAATACAGACTATGGACTTGAAAATTCAGACGACTGACTATTTTATTGAGCAAAAACTCCAAAAACAGTTGAGGAGATCTCCTAGCTTCTCACTCTGCTCTTTTCACAGACACACACACACACGCACTTAACCCTGCTCCGGACGACAACGCGCGCGCACACACACACACACACACACACACACACACACACACACACACACACACACACACACACACACACACACACAAACACACACACCTCCGGACGACAGCGCGCGCACACGCACACACAGACACACACACTACTCCTCGTCCACGGAGCTCCGTTAACAAAGCAGCACGCGTCGAGTTTTTAACGTGACTTTGCACGCGATGAGAGAATATAGCCAGTTAACCTGATACAGCACACGCGGTTACAAGTAACAAATCACAACTAAATACATTTTCAAGCTCGAGTCAACGAGGCAACAACTTTAATCGCAGGTACTTACACTTGAGAAATGGAGGAAGAAAAATCCATCCTGACGTCCAGCAGTAAGTTACTCTTTACTGATCCTTCCTTTAACAAACGCTGATGAAGTATTCTTTGTAGCATGTAGCTTCCAGAAGTTTCCAGTAGTTTCCAACTGCTTGGCTATAATGCTGAGGTTTCATGTTTGGGTAGAGACTCAATATATCCATCTGCAGTGTGACTTCAATTCACCGGCATGTTTGTGTGTGTGTGTGTGTGTGTGTGTCTGGGTTTCTGCGTCAGAGGGCGGGGCCTCAGGTTTGAAATCTCCCGGGTTTGCACGTGCACGTGAATAACTTGGTTTCGTTCGTACGTCATGGCGAAACACCAATGAATCGGTATCAAGGCGACTCGTTTGAAGCACTATGAGTCGACTCTTTTATAGATGAATCAACAGTTTTAAACACTGTATTCTTACAGATTTAAGCCTTAGCTGGATACTTCACTTCACTTAGAGCTGTGTTACACACTACATGGAGTGGAATTTTCAAAAACCCATAATATGGGCTCTTTAATATATGGGCGATGTATATTGCATCACAAAAAAATATTGAGGTCATGTTCACCTGTTATGCAATTAGTCAATGTATTGATTATTGTGACAGGCCTACTCATACTTAGAAAAGAAATATTTTTACAGAACTTTTTTTTTGTAATGAGTTACCCCCAACACGTTCTGTAACATTAACATTCATTCCATTTTAATATAATCTTACAATACCATCTTCGTAATTGCAAAGTACGCAGAACACCATGAGCCAGTACAGGTAGAATCCAGTGTTTGTGATGGCTAAAGTTTATTCATTTTGTGTTGACAATTTTGAAAAAAAATATAGGTTAGTGCAAAATAATTCAGTATCCCATCTGACTGAGAACTCTTCTTGTTTGACTCAGTGCACATGTGTGGCATGTTTGTTTTGACAGGTGGCGAAGCCCTTCTGTAGCGCTGCATTTGTGCACAGCTGTAACTGTAGCCGAGAGCCATGCGGGTTAGCGAACGCTGGTTTGCTACAGGCGCTGTGGAAGTCACAAAGATCGCTTGTCAAAGACCTGCCCCCTAGCAAAGGCAAGGTCATATGAGTCTGTAATGAGACACCAGAAAACCTGCGACATCCTGGCCTTTCTGTAAATGGCTCTCTTTGCTGTAGGCCTTTTGTATTTTTGTCCGTACCTGTTTTTCTTCGGTGATGACACTTTGATCCAATGTTTTGTTGCATGGACTGTTCGACATGTCTGTTTATTATGCATGTGTTCCTGCGGGCCATTGCTGGCGTGCTTTGTGCCCCACATATCCTTTTGATCGCAGCAGGAGCACTTGGAGATTGTATCATGAAGATTTGCAGCACTTCGCTATTGCAGTGATCTGATTTACTGCAGGCCTGCGGTGAACGTATAAGACCTCCCTGACTGTGTAAGTGCTGAAAGATGTTGATCGCTCTCTGAGAGAATCCATCAACATTAAGTCTTGCGCGTGATTGTTGTACACTTTACAAAAACTCACATGGAGCATTTGACTGATACTGTTTACGAGTTTGTTTTGATGGGAAAAATGAACTGCATGTCTTAAGCCACAAGTGGATTCGCACCCAATTTGTGCACGATATGCTTAAAAGAGTAGTTCATCCCTAGAGCAGCACGGTGGCTCAGTGGTCAGCACTGTCGCTTCACAGCAAGAAGTTTGCTGGTTTGGGCTTCGGCTAGGTCAGTTGGCGGTTCTGTGTCGAGTTTGCATGTTCTCTCAAAGTCATGTGGTTCAGGTGAATTGGGTAGGTTGAAGAGTCCGCAGAGCATGTGTGTGAATGAGTGTGTATGAATGTCTCCCAGTACTGGGTTGCAGCTGAAAGGGCATCCGCTGCACAAAACATTTGCTGGATAAGTTGGCGGTTCATTCAACAATGGTTTGTTAGTTAGTTAATGGATGCTAATTAGCACTAGTTAATGGTTTGTTAATTAGTTAAAGGCTGCTATTTAGCATTAGTTAATGGTTTGTTAACTAGTTAATGGCTGCTATTTAGCAATAGTTAATTGATTGTTAATTAGTTATTAGCTGATTAGCATCAGTTAATGGTTTGTTAATTCGTTCTTAGCTGATTAGCATCAGGTAATGGATTGTTAATTAATTAATAGCTGATTGGCATCAGTTAATGGTTTGTTAATTAGTTCATAGCCGATTAGCATCAGGTAATGGTTTGTTAATTAATTAATAGCAGATTAGCATTAGTTAATGGTTTGTTAATTAGTTAATGGCTGCTATTTAGCAATAGTTAATTGTTTGTTAATTAGTTATTAGCTGATTAGCATCAGTTAATGGTTTGTTAATTAGTTCTTAGCTGATTAGCATCAGGTAATGGATTGTTAATTAATTAATAGCTAATTAGCATCAGTTAATGGTTTGTTAATTAGTTAATAACTGCTAATTAGCATTAGTTAATGGTTGGTTAATTAGTTAATAGCTGATTAGCATCAGTTAATGGTTTGTTAATTAGTTCTTAGCTGATTAGCATCAGGTAATGGATTGTTAATTAATTAATAGCTGATTAGCATTAGTTAATGGTTTGTTAATTAGTTAATAACTGCTAATTAGCATTAGTTAATGGTTGGTTAATTAGTTAATAGCTGATTAGCATCAGTTAATGGTTTGTTAATTAGTTAATAGCTGCTAATTAGCATTAGTAAATGGTTTGTTATTTAGTTAATAGCTGCCGTGTGCTGGTAAACGGCTTTTCATCTCGTTTTACGTTTGAACAACTAAATGAATGCCAAAGTCTGTTTAACTATATTTTAATTACATTACAACATTGATGCTGTAAAAGGAACTGTATAAAATGGAATAAAGGCACATTAACCGTTCACTGGAAGTTTATCAGTGTCGAAAAAAAAACACTAGCCGTTTATTCTTTTATTGGCATTATACTTACGGGCAAAACCGCAATGTCCTCACACAGCAGATTTGAAAGACGCCGGCGCTTTCTCGAACTGTTGCCTCACTTTGCTGGCGCTTCCTTGTACTGTTGCCTCAGCCTCACTTCACCGCCGCTCGCAATGTTCATGTGTAGAATGATAGTCAAGCGCCCCCCTAACTTTAGAGCACAGTGATTGGATATTTACTCGAGGGGAGGAGTCTCATCTCAGCTCAAGGATTTAGAGCAGGGGTGGCCAACCCTGTTCCTGGAGAGCCACCTTCCTGCAGATTTCAGTTGCAACCCATATCAAACACACCTGCCTGTAATTATCACGAGGTGTTCAGGTCCTAATTAATTGGTTCAGGTGTGTTTGATATGGGTAGCAACTGAAATCAGCAGGAAGGTGGCCCTCCAGGAACCTGATATAGAGGCACACACAGTCAATTCGTGGAGATATAAAACGCACATAAATTATTTAAACGCAAAACCGAGAAAAACGCAATTCACAAGCGCGTATTGAACCATGGAGGTCATACTGTGCGGTTCAATATTATATCGAGAACTGTGGCATCCCTAAAAAATACAATATTTATGAGAATTTCACACATTATTAATGTTAACTATAAGTTATGTTTACTTGGATAATGACTTGTCAGCGAACCATAATTTGTTCTCAAAGTTAATCCATCCTCCAATCGGTTAATGTACACGTATGTCACAGCATAATACAACAAAATGTTTGGTCTCGAAACTTTTGTTTTTCATCAATGTCCTTGCAACGCACCATCCCCTTTGAACGCAATGGATTGTCAGCATTCTTTGATGCAGTGTAAACTCTTGTGTGTAGGCGCCCTTAGCTTTGCACATTAACTCCTTTTTTTCTTTTCATTCTTTTTTTTTTAATGGCAGCACATTGCTTTTTCACCCTTGCGAAATGCCTGCGTTCAACTTTGTTTAAGGCAACAGTTGTACCCAGACTGATGGATTTCATTCAGATTCACATGGAAAACACCCCGAGGCGATGCATCGGTTGAGATTTGATTAGCGACTTTAAACTACTGAGGAAATAAACACCACAGGGAGGGAAGAATCTCTGAGCTGAATTTGTAATACACGGCAAATATGCTCGACTGAAGGCATGTTTAATGTAGCTTGAACGCAGTTGGTTTTCTTAGATTGGTTTACGTTGACAGTAGCAGATTTTCTCACAGTTTATTTTTGTTGTTGTTGTTGTTTTCAATGTATATTCAGAAATATTAGCCCCCACTCCCCACCCCCCTGTTTATTTTTCCCCCAATTTCTGTTTAACGGAGAGAAGATTGTTTCAACACATTTCTAAACATAAAAGTTGTAATAACTCATTTCTAATAACTGATTTATTTTATCTTTGCCATGATGACATTAGATAATATCTGACAAAATATTTTTCAAGACATTTCTATACAGCTTAAAGTGACATTTAAAGGTCTAACTAGGTTAATTAGGTTTACTATTTTTACACTTTAAAAAAATAACTCAAGAGGTCTGTTACCGCTACATAGTTTAATACACTATTGTAACTTAAAAAATCTAAAATGCTGATTAGATTAAAACTTTTCAGTAGCCAGAATAACTTTATTAAGTTTTCAAAACAGGTAAATATTGGTAATTTAAAAATTTAAAAGGTAAATATATCGGTCAGTTACTTTAAAACAATATTTAACTTATAGCTCAATTTTTACACACTAATAGAGTTGTTTTGTATTTAAGTCCCCACACTGATGTTTTTTGTTATTTTTTATACTGATAATATGGGACAGAACATGTTTTTGTTTTGTAAAAAAAGAAAAAAAAAAAGAAAACCTGTGGTTTAATACAAATAAAAAACAAAAATGTTGTTAAATGTATTTCTTACAAGCATGAACAGTAAATTCGAAAACAAACAGACAGTTTGGGCTACTTATCGGAATTATGAGAGATGTTGGCCCCAATCTATTTAATTGGATAAACATTTTTTAGGTTTATGCCTTACCCAGAATATAAAAATACATATAAATACATTTAGATCACTTACTTTAATCAATACAATACAATACAATACAATACAAAACCAGCACAACAACAAATGTTTCTGAAGACAATCACCTACTGCACCTTTAAAGGGGCTATTAAATTTGACCTTAAAATGTTTTTTTTTAATTCAAAACTGCTTTTATTCTAGCCGAAAAAAAAAAAAAACTTTCTCTAGAAAAAAAAATAAATTATTAGACTTACTGTGAAAATTTACTCGCTCTGTTAAACATAATTTGAAAAATATTTCAAATAAAAGATAAAATAATTCTGACTTCAACTGTATGTTAAGTTGTTTCGCAGTTTATTTACAGATAAAGAACCAGTTAAACTGCATGTCAGAGCTGAAAAGAACAAGATGGGCTTGTCAATCTTCTACAATATCCAGTCTGTTAATGATATGTGACCCTGGTATCGGAGCTGAAGAGATAACATGCCATAGAGCAAGTGTTCCCACAAATGTGGGCTTTGACCTCTCCATGACATTTTTCTGTGAATACACCATACATAGCCATGCACAACTCTTTTCCTTTAGGGAGAAGACGAGACGTCAAGTGGGTAACACTTCAAAGCCTTTATTCTGAGCATATATCGTTGCTTTTCTGGTTGTTTGGGCATGCATTGGGAATATTGTTCACTCACAAACAGGAAAAGCAGAGAAGTAGCCTTACGCAGAGGAGCTGCCAGCTAAACAAGCAGAATGATAGGGAATTATGAGTTGTTTGAAGGAGTCTCTGAAGAGCAAATCCAAAAGAGCCTATCGACAAAAAAGTAGAATAAAGGGAAGTGAATGCAAGCTTGTCTTTTTTTTCCGAAAGCGTGGTAGTCTGATTTACTAACAGCTCACAGCAACACAAACTCTTACTTGCCGGGTTTCCATTGTAATGTGACACAAATTGTTTCAAAGATACTGTTTTTAAAAATAAGAAGAAATCCCAAATGCGAATAATGCAGTAAACAAGCATTGTTAAAACGACCGATTGCTCATGTGGGTGTAATGTTTGCTATGTCAGTGTACCAATGTGAATAAATCTCATTATTCACATTAGTAACAACTTTTTCTTTTTGCAAATATAAATGCATTTAAAGGGCCATGAAACCCCCTCGTTTCAGCAGGGTATTTTCACACCTCTACATTGGAAAAAGTCAGAAAAGTGGGCGTGTCCAGCTCTGTTTAGGGGGGAGTGTCGGAGGAACTAAAGAGGGATGTTGTGGGAGTGTCTATTTGGGCACGCGGAAGTTTCATAGTCAAAACACACACACACACACACACACACACACACACACGGGAGAAAGTAACTGTGTTTACATGGACATCTGTAGTCGACATATTTGCCAAATTATTAAATGGTGGACTTTAACTGCAATTTGGCTCTTTCATTCAGGGAATTCATTCGTGCCTCTCGCGACAAACGAGATATTTGATTCGAGGAACTGCTCTAAGCGTGTTTTTTTCATGCAATGTTTGATACCGCACGGCGAATGAGAGAAAAAAACCATCCGCATTTCCCGGAAACTTAGATGCACACGGCAGGTAGCGTCAGAAAGCCGCGTGTGTTATTTCGGTCACAAAATGCGTTGAAAATCCTACACGAGTTTAAAGTTTGGTTGTGGTGCTTACATGTTTACACTCGGTGCAATTGTTACTTCGATACGAACAAACTGAATAAACAAAGAGCACTGGTCGCTCACTTACCAAATCTGTAGAGACAGGACAATCACCAGCAACTAGAGCCGCGTCTTTATTAAGAGGAGACTACAAGCGAATCCGGATCTCAGCGTTTGCAGATGAGAACAGCTCTCAGGTAAACAATAATCCTCCTTAGACACGTAAGTTATTGTTGTCGAGTGTCGCATACACTGTTAATCCACACGTGATCCAGCTGAGATCTCACAGAGAGAAAATGAAAACAAAACTTAACGGCAGCAAACTATAAAAGTAACAATTCGCGCTTGTTTTGCCAACACAACGTGGCGTCTCTGTCGTCTAAACACTGTGACAGTAATGAATATTAATGAAGTTGCACAATAGAGCACGCTGATTGGTTTGAACCAAGCTTTACTCATGCATTAACGCAGCACACTCTGAGACGTAACAAGGCCCACTCTGGTACAGACGTCCAGTCTGCACGCTGGAATACACGCTATTATGTCATGACCGTGACGCAGCTTCAAAAATTAGTTTCAAACTGGAAGTACGAATTTGCTTGAAATAACACAAAAACAACCAATTTACAGTTTTTAGTGAAATATAGGTGTCCTAATAGTGTTTTTAGCAGTGTGGGATACATACGACTGTCAACAGCTCAAAAAATGTGTTTTGGTGTTTCGTGACTCTTTAAAACAAACAAACAAAAATATATATTTCCATTATAGATTTCTCATACGATACTTCATGGAGTGATGGAAGCCCAGTTACTGCCAGGATTGTTAAAGACATGCAGTGAAACAATAGTACAGAAGTTTTGACAGTTATCTTTGTAGATGACGTTATTGCATATGCGTTTGTAGGAGTTTCATTTTTAGATGCATATTGTATGGGAGAAGGGAACATGCTATGAAAAAGATAACGGACTGTTTATTTAAACCCAGGCTACACTGAAAAAAACATTCAAAGATGATTGCTTGGATTTACTTTTTTTTTTTTACGTTAAGTGGTTGTAAACAATTTATTTGGGCTGAATTCAAGCAGACAAATCAGATTTAATGTTAATCAATTAAATGAGTTTGTTTAAATTCAACACAGGCGACGCAGTGGCGCAGTAGGTAGTGCTGTCCCCTCTCAGCAAGAAGGTCGCTGGTTCGAGCCTCGGCTGGGTTAGTTGGCGTTTCTGTGTGTTTGCATGTTCTGCCTGCGTTCGCGTTGGTTTCTTCCGGGTGCTTCGGTTTCCCCTACTGTCCAAAGACATGGTACAGTTGAGTTGGGTAGGCTAAATTGTCCATTATGTATGAGTGTGTGTGAATGAGTGTGTGTGTGTGGATGTTTCTCAGAGATGGGTTGCGGCTGGAAGGGTCTCTTCTGCGTTTACTTTTCCTCAATAATATTTGAACTATGCTAGATAAGATTGGCTGTGCTCTTAAAATCGCAGTCGAGAATAACGGATTGTCGCTTGTACCTATAAACGTGGTGGCTTTATTATTAGTGCTGCATGGATCAAACAATGAAACATTTAATCATTGTATATTATATTTAGTTTTTCCATGCCTAAATATTCATATTTTACTGCTCTAATAGGGAAAATAAATGATTAATGGCATTCCTGATTTAGATCACAAAGCGAGCAAGCTTTTTGGACTTCAAACCATCTGATCTGCCACTGAGGACCACCTGTTCTGTGCATCTCTGCTGTGCTGGGCATGGCAGACCCTTTTGTTTCAGCTTGTGTGTCTCAGTCTCTTATCTCCCGTCCTTGCCAAAAAGAGGGTTTGCCCACTACAACCATGGAAACCAGCAAAACAATAGCTTTTACTTTTTGAAGGAGGGAAGAAAGGAAGGAAAAGGTCGAGTGGGATTGCTGAGCGTGGTAAAGGAGATCTGTGTCGCGTGGTAATCTGCCCTGGGGAGATGAGCGTGAGAGCTGTCAGACCTATGACACAGTTGGAGGTTACCCACATTCCTGGGTGCCATAAGAAATGGAAGATTGTTCACTTGTATCCAGGGGAAACAATGACTGATGATTAAATGTCAACCTAATCTTGATAAATTTCTTCAAGGTGGGGTCACATTTACTGCTTTTCAGCAGTTTTTTGTTGGTTTTCGGTTATAAATTTCATTTCGTGTAAAGGCAAAGTCACATTTAAAGGGGTCGTTCACCCCAAACTGAAAACTCTGTCATCATTTACTCACCAAACCTGTTTTACTTTCTTGCTTTTGTTCTTTCCTCACAAAATAAGACATTTTGAAGAAAGTTGTACTATTGACTTTCGATGTATTTATTTTTCCTATGAAAGTCAGGTGTTCAGTTTTACTCAAAATACAGTATCTTCTTTAGTATTTAGCAGAATAAATAAACTTAGAAAGTTTGAAACTATATATATTTTCAGCGTCACCCAAGAACCACCCAAAAAAATATCCTACAAATTCCAATGAATTAGGCCCAGGACACTGATGGATATCTCCTGATAACAGCAGGCCCAGTCACTTCAAATCCTTTGCATTTGTCTGATGGGACGTTGTTTTTTTGGACAGTGAAGCCACGGCTGACAAAAATCTGAAAAAAACAACGCCCTTCTCAAAGCCGAAGTGTTTACATCCACCTCGTATTTGATTGTGCTTACTCTCATTATTAAAAGAAAAGTCATCTTCGACGTCATGCTCGCTCGAGAAAATGTCTACTATAAAGCTACACAGGTCACTCACATATTATATGAAAAGCACTTCTCACAAAACAGACGCTTTACACACATAAATACTTCTTTATAAATGTTCATTACTAACTTTTCTATGAACATGAGTTGATTATAACTGCAGATCAATGACAAATCAAGTGCGAAATAGCCTACTGTAACGTCTGTAATTTTTAAAAATAAATAAATAAATGAACATATATGAACACATACAGACACTTACAGTCCTCGATATGTTACCAACTACAGAAAAACTACACGCAGCATACATTTCGTCCTTAATTAGGTTTAAAACAACACAAAGTATAGCCTACAGTCAGTGAAAACCTCTCATCTGTGTCTGTAATCTTCAGCAGCACATGTAGCCTCTGTTAGAGTCACTCCATCACTCCCAGTTCACATTAGTCCAAAAGGGGATGATAAAAATTAAAACAAGGCAGTCTGTTCACGTTTGCTGAAGAAATATCGTGCTCCTTGGCTTTCCTTTTTTTCCGCGCTTCACTCTTGCGTTTGTCCTTTTCTTTCTGAATGTGTCATTCTCGCGTTTGTCAGTTTCTCACAGGATTGGGTTTCCAAAGCTTGTCAATAGTCGTTATTATAATCAGCTCAAGAAGTTAGTTATTTCAGATATAGACACACGGCGAGCGCAAGTAATCTCTCGTTGTGTATTTCAAACATGGCAGGTCCTTTGTTTAAATTCTGGCTTGTTGCATAAGCGAATGATGTATCTCTGTAAACCAATAGCGTTCAGCTGCGCATCTAGCTCCGCCTTTTGGTACCCTTTCTTATGTTTGGGACCCTTTCGAAAGGGTGCCGAAAAAGTGGTGTGGTACGGTTTGGTTTGGTACGCCTTTTGACAGTGGAAACGGCGTACCAAACCGAACCGTACCACTTAGTGGAAACGGGCCATAACACTCCACATATGCCTGCCGCCATTTTTTCGCCATTACCTGTCAGAGTCAAAATTAGTGATGGTGTTTAAGATTTTAAAGAAAATGCTCCCAAAATGTTTTCTTAATTATTATGTGTTAGTTAGTGAGGTATCTTCATGCATACAAGATTGACATTTAATACCGAAACAACTTCCTTTGGATTTGACCATAAAGAATATTTAAAAATAAATAAAATATACCAGTCGATTTAGATGAGAATAGCAATAATCCAAAATACTCAAGTGCAGACAAATCGTTTTTTAAAAGTCTGCTATCTAGCTACGAAAACAAACCTGGAGTATCCAAACTAGGCTAAATGCTGCAGAGTTTTAATGTCAAAGAAAACTGTAGTTTTTTTTTTTTTCATTAACTGCCTTGTTATTCCTTACATCGAAGCAAAAACTGAATAGGTCTAAATAGACTACCATAATAAAGAAAATCTGCTCTAAATTTTAAACTAAATAAATGGCTGAATACTCTTTACACATGAAAGTATGGCGACGCAGTGGCGCAGTAGGTATAATTGAATATTTGAGTAGGCTCACATGAATAATTGAATATTAATCAGATGATGTCATTATGCTGCTGTGTTGTCAGACAATTGTTGCATTGCTGATCATGATTTCGAGGATCGATAGATCTGTCCTCACAAACACATTAATCTCAGATCCGTTCATCCAGACATTTGAACCTGATTGGTGAACTTGTTTGAAGAACCAAATTAGCCAGAGATCATTCATCAAGATTAAAAGATCCAGGATCTGCCAAATCATCTTAGATCATTTAAGTGTGGTATGAAGAACGGACCCCAGGACTGGTCTATTGTCTTCTTAAAGCACATTGGTTGTATAATATGGGGTTGAAAAAATGGGAAGCATCTGCAACAGCCCAAAAGACTCAATCAAGGAGCAAAAGTTGGTCTTATTTTTGCTCAGTTCACACCGACACAAAGTGTCAGTATATCCAATTTTCATTTGCAATTATCACCAATTATCATCAATTATCACTATCATGTTATAGTCTCTGTCATCACAAAAAAAACAACAAAAAAAAACAGCACATCATATTGCGGTTTGGACGTTGGATTACCCATTATTTGCCTTGAATATCGGCTTAAACCGACATGTGAGACACCATATTTAGATATAAATTTCTATTCAATCATTAGACAGAATCCAGGATATTAAAGGGCACCTAGGTAACCACTTTTTCAAATTTAGTATAATTCTTTTGCGTCTCTAGAATGTGTATGTAAAGTTTCAGCTCAAAACACCCATCAGCATTTTCAAAAGTATCCGTTTTTGTGGGTTGAAGCAAGCGGCAACCTCCCGCTCTCCCTCAGGAAGCCAATACGGAAGTAACTAAAACTGCAATTCATCCGAAATTCCGCTAGTCCTGGCCGCTCCTGGCTCCAAAACAGAGTAAATTTCAATTGAGCCCACTGTTAGAATGTTTACAGCCTGGTACAAGAAAAGATTTTGGTTAATACAGCTAATATTACCCTTCATGACAACTGTGAGGGGGGTGAATTTTTTTATTACTCATCCGTTTCCTTTATATTAAGTTATATTAAGTTTGCATAATTAGGGAGTGGCCACTTGATTGACAGCTAGGTCTCACTGGTCGCCGTCACGTCACCTCAGCTGAATCCTGCAGATTAGCCACTGAACTTGGCATATTTATCGTATTTCTGTGTTGTTTTATGTGGCTTTACACAGTCAACTGCCTTTTGGACTTGTTTTCTACAATTATTAGATGGCATGGCATGCTGAGTGCACTTAATTGTGCTCACAAACCATTCACGTGGCCTGCGTTTCCCATGTGAGGAAAGTTATATTCTTATATACCATCTCTATACATGTACTTGTTTTATTTAAGATCATTTATCATTTATATTTATATTTAGAGCTGTAATGCACTCCAGAATCTGACGAATTGATTAGCTGTAGGCTCTAGAACAGTCATCTGAAGCGTTGTCATACAGTGTTATGCTGGATTTCATCAATAGTCTTACAGTAACTAACACAGACTATATCTGAAGTGTTTGGAAGTAATTCGCGTTTTCCTCCTGTTGAAAAACGTCATAAAAACAATGTTTAGTGGCTCAATGTATTACAGCAGTGTTTTTAAATGTCTAAACACTTTATTGATATAGTATACAACCAAGCACAAGTGGTCAGAATACAAACGAGTCACAGGTGATAAAGTATTAAGCATTTCTCCCAAAGTAAAGTGTGTCTGAACCAGGTCCAAGCTAAATGTCAGCAGTGTCTGTAACTCCGCTCACTCTCCGCCTCTTTGCCCTTGTTTGGTATCCCGCCGTGGGTGTGATGACACGCGAACAAAATGGCAACGGTTGGCCGCGCTTACTTGTGGCTTCTTTGGCGCTCTGTAGAAACCTATGGGTGACGTCACGGATACTACGTCCATATATTTTACAGTCTATGGGTTGAAGGTGTAACCATAGCAAACATTAGACGTTTTAAGTCTGAAGCATTAGTGGTAATTACTTTCTGCTCCTTTGAATTTCACCCATGTGTTGCTAAACATTTAAGAAACGTCTCTATTGGTAAGGAGAACCTTACTATTCTTTTTTATTTAATAAATGGTTACTTTAGGTTCTAGTAGTTGAGTAGTCGTTTAGACAACTTCCTGATTGGTTGATATTGAAAATGTGCTTTTGAGCATCCCTAGAATGCATAATATTTACTTGAAGATGTTGAATAAATGAGAGGATGTGTTGGGACTTCAGTAGTAATGTGCAGATTTTCTTACGACTGGTGCATATTTGTGTGGGATTTGTCTTTGTATGTCAAGGTTCAGAGGTCGTTTCAGGATCAGGGGGTTCTTTAGATTATTACTCAGAGGTCTGAGATGCATGTTGAACAATGGCAAGATTGTTTGTTGAACAATGCTGAATTCATTTGTTGGAAAAAGCACTTCTGGAACAACATAGAGGAGTGACATCAAAGACAAACTGGCTTTTTTTTCTCTCACTGCGCTCAGAGTCTTAATTCAGATCGTTCTCGTTATGCAAAGCGATGACAGAAACAGTCCTAATTTGGTCGTTGTGACACAAACAAGGTTGTTATTTGTAAGAAAAATGTAGCATGCAGTCACATCACCTTGGGATATGCTTCGAGTGGCATCAATATGCTTGGGATATGCTTTTTAAAGCTCTGTAACTTGGTCAAATCAGGCTCTAGATTTTGTTGTGATCAAATGTTTGCAAGGGCAGCGGGACCGCATTTGAAATCTGTTCACCATTAGCTTAAATGCCAGCCATGTGAAGACTTTTTGGATGATGTCACTAGGCTGTCAAACGGCCATTAATTTTATGTTATTGCTTACTGAAAGAGGAGCAACCACTAACCTCATCAGAGTCATTATAGTCTCTGTCGTCACAAAAAAAAACAAAAAAAACAGCACATCGTACTGCAGTTTGGACGTTGGATTACCCATTATTTGCCTTGGATATCGGCTTATACCGATGTGTGGGACACCATATTTAAATATAAATTTCTATTCAATCATTAGACAGAATCCAGGATATTAAAGGGCACCTAGGTAACCCCTTTTTCAAATTTCATATAACTCTTTTGCGTCTCTAGAATGTGTCTGTAAAGTTTCAGCTCAAAACACCTATCAGATGTTTCATTATACCTTTTACAAGATCCTGTTTTATACATCTTTCCACCAGGGGGTCGTTTTGTCGTACTGTAAGGCGAGTCCTCCCCGCCTACTGTTTCTACGTGCCTTAAATCTCCTCCCTCGGCTGCGTTAGACAACAGACAGGCCTAAAGGAAGAAGGTCTCACGCAGCGTTTGTGAGAAATACTACAGTAAGAACTTCACCAATCAGTATTTGTTGTGCAGTTGCATTGATGAGTGGCACACAATATCTTTACAAAGCACACACACACCGCAGGAGACACACACACACACACTGACAGACAGAGCGCGCTTAGCTTAGCATTGTTTTTGCACGCAAATGTGTCAGGAAACAGGTTAATCTCCACTGCTGCATGGATATCTGTTATGTTAATGTACAAAATAAACCTGATTTAACGTCCACAAACCGGGATTGAAGCGTCTTCCTTTATAATTGTTCTGACATGTGGCTGGTCTAACGCTGAAGTAAATCATTGTACTTCATTAGTTTTAAAACACTTTAAACATGTGAAACTTACTCTTGATCACATCTGATGATGATTGATGATCCTAGCGAACTGAACAGACCTTTTATTCCCGGTTGCTTTGCACACGTCTGGTCTTGTTGACATGATTATACACGTGACTGCCGGGACATGCTACGCGAAGCTGTCAATCAATTCGGTGGGCGGGGGAACCGCACTCCTACATCAAGTTGCGTTCGGTCTGAAAACCGCTCCAATTGGTCCACCGTTTTTATGTTGTTAAATTGAAAAAAAAGGACTGGGTGTGTTTATTTCACCCCAATAATACAGTCTATACACTACATATACACACATGTCTGTCCAAAGAGCTTGAAAAGTAGATTTTTCACCATAGGTGCTCTTTAAATGTAAATAAAAGGAATTTCAAAAGCTCCTCATTAAAATTAAAAATGTACTCAGTGGAGTTTAATTGTAAACAAGCTAATTTTGCATGTATTTTAAAGGTCTGTCAAGCTTGTGAAAAGCATTTCCTTTTCTATTTGTGGTGAATCAATATCATAATGAATATCTATACCATATTATATGGTCATCATAATGTTTTTTGACCATACTGCCAAGATGTAAGTAGTTGTTTTAGCAATTTGTAAATAATCATCTGTTAAGTTACTCTTTTTCATAGCCGGCGTTGACAGTCCACCGCCATTCCATCATCTCCATACTCTCTAATTTTCACAAATAACTAGTTTGTAGTGCGTCTCGCCATGTCACTGTCAAACTTGATTCCTTCTCGCCACTTTCTATTTTAAGCCGCTCACCCATTTCTCACTGTCGTATGATGTAATGCCTTGTATTTCGGAGATCAGAAAGGCCTGTTCATCGGCGAGCGTTAAAGTTCATTTTCTGGGTATGGAGCACATAATAGGTGTGTGTGATGGGTGGACCCGCTGGTTCCGACTAATCATTAACACCGGCAATAGCAAAACACGCGTCCTGACCTGGTTTCTCAAACACTTTCACGCCAGGCCAAATTTACTCCGTCCACACTCCAGCCCATTAGCTTAATTCTGGATGGCTGTGAATGCTCCTTTTTTTAATGCCAGGGGAAGGTTGAATGATGAATGTGGCCGTCAGATTGGACAGACATCCAAAAGAGGCCAGGAAAGACAGAGTAAAAGAGATGACTGGAAGATTCGTACTAAAGAAAGTGGAAGGCCTTTTTTTTCCTTTTCTCTCTTTGTTTGTGCTCACTCTTTTCCCCTCTTGCCAGTGTTTTTGTGCTGGGTAAAGAGCCCGAGAGAATCTCTATAGAGTGCTGATGCAGCCGGAAAGAAGTCTTTCTTTAATTCCCACTCGAAATTCCCACTTGAGGGGGAAGGCCAGGCCAGCTGCATTTTGGGAAAGTAAGGGTACATCTATAATGCTGTTGATTTCTCCTGTGCTCTTTTTCTTCTTTTACTTGTTTTTTCTTATTTTCCCTTCAGAAAATGTAAGATTTTTTTCATTTATATTTGTTCGTCATTTCACCGCAGTGGTGTCAAGGAAAGATAATTAATACAATTTGTTATAAACAATATTTACAGTTGAAATTATTAGCCCCCCTGTTTATTTTTTCCCCAATTTCTGTTTAACGGAGAGAAGAGTTTTTCAACACATTCCTAATCGTAAGTTTTAATTACTCATTTCTGACTTATTTTATCTTTGCCATGATGACAGTAAATTATATTTGATTAGATATTTTTCAAGACACTTCTATACAGCTTAAAGTGACATTTAAAGTCTTAACTAGGCTAATTAGGTTAACTAGGCAGGTTAGGGTATTTAAGTTGTTGTATAACGTTGGTTTGTTCTGTAGACTATCTGTGAAAAAAATAGCTTAAAGGGCTAATAATTTTGACCTTAAAATCCTGTATTTTTAACGACCACAGAGTCAGGACTTTGGTTTAATGTCTTATCCAAAATACGGTGCTCACTGAGCAGTATAGAGTCCCCGTTCCTATACTGGGCCGTTAAGATCCACACAGATGGCAGGTTGGGCACCCCCTGCTGGCCTCACTAACACCACTTCCGGAAGCAACCTAGTTTTCCCATGTGGTCTCCCATCCAGGTACTGATCAGGAGAGGCCCTGCTTAGCTTCAGTGGGCGACCATGTGAGAGTTGCAGAGAGCTAGCAGCCGGCATCAGCAGCAGTAGTAGTAACTGAATTTTTCACAGTACTGAATATTTTACAATTTATTTTCATTCAGCTGATTATTTCTTCACTTTATTTTTAATAAAATTACAGCTTCTAAGTTCTGTTTGGTAAAACCAAAAGTGTCTTGCAGTACTGTTTTTGTAATTACATTGGTCTTCTCTCCTTTTTGGCTGCTCTGAAAAATGGTTCGATCCGTGACTAAACAAATATGGGATTTGTAATCTGTTACACCACTACAAATGGCCACTAAATTAAAACTGATGTGAGATTGCATTGTAAATTCTATTCATTCATTCATTCATTCATTCATTTTCTTGTCGGCTTAGGCCGTACTCACACTAGGTACAGTTGCCTCGAACCGGGCCAAAGCACGCTTGTCCCCCCTCCCGTCTCCCCCTACGGCCCGCGCTCACACCATATCGGGCCTCGGCACGCTTACGTCATCGCTGCTGCGCTGTTCAGAAGCGCCCTCTATGGCAAGCCTTTTTAGCATTTAAATCTTTGTTCTGACTCCATAAATATATTTAGAGATATCTCTAATTATATTTTGGCTAGTCATAATTATAATTCGACTAGTCAGAATAACAATTAGAGATATCTGCAATTACAATTGTACTAGTACGAAATCAGATTGGAGATATCTGCAAATATATTATGACTAGTTATATTCCTCCATTGACTTCCATTGAAAAAATATTTGCAGATATCTCTAAATGAGTTTTGACTAGTCACAATTGTAATTAGAGATATCTCTGAGTTTTTACTAGTCATCATACATTTGGAGATGTCTTTAATTCATCATATTTAGAGATATTTACAAATATATTTGAAGATCTCTAATTAATTTACTAATAGTCGAATAACAGTTGTAGATATCTTGAATTGGATTTTTCACAAGTCAAAACTCAGTTAGAGATATCTGCAAATATTTTTTCAATGGAGGAATATGACTAGTCATAATATAGACGTATAATATAGTCATAATATCTGATTTCGCACTAGTACAATTGTAATTGCAGGTATCTCTAATTGTCATTCTGACTAGTCGAATTATAAGTATGACTAGTCAAAATATAATTAGAGATATCTCTAAATATATTTATGGATAGTCAGAACAAGGTTTAAATGCTAAAACGGCTTGCCATACGCTCTCACTCAGTAGCACAGTGGAGATCTCTCTAGTTATATCGTTTCAGTCGTTTGATATGCCGTCAAATATTTCGTCAAACAGTCCTTAGGGATGTGGTGACACGCAGTCAGATATTTCGCCGAACAGATCCGGCACTTTTGGCACTCATAAACAATCATTAAGCTCTCGTGCTGCAGGAATGAGGAGGTCTGCTGAAGCGCGCAGCTGGCGTGCTGTGAGGAGTTTGCGTCTTTAATAAACTACGGCAGTTTGCGTTCACTGAACAGTAAGAATGATTAATAAATCCATATCAAACAGTCCCTTAAAAGTCACGTCTCGCTTTCGGTTTCGGGCTTTGGCGCGTTTTGCGCTCACACACAAGCGTACCGCGCCAGAGCCCAAGTGTACCGCGCTCAGGCACACCTCTTCCAACCGGGCCAGGGCCGGCCAAGTGAACCGTGCTTGAGCGCGATTCAGCGCACTCACACTTCTCAAACGATCCGGGAAACGGGCCTGGGCACGGTACGGATGGCATAGTGTGAGTAGGCCCTTAGTCCCTTTATCAATCCGGGGTCGCCACAGCGGAATGAACCGCCAACTTATCCAGCAAGTTTTTACGTAGCGGATGCCCTTCCAGCTGCAACCCATCTCTGGGAAATGTAAATTTTATATTTTTTGTTAAAAACACAAAACAAAATGACAACAAATTCTTATTTGAGCTTCATTTGATGAGTATTTGTACAGCTTTATCAAAAATAAGGTGTTTCAAAAATACTGCATGTATTGTAAGGGCCTCTATGAACAATACAGCATTTCTTCAGTACCTTCCGCTTTTATTTGATAAAAAAATCATATAAAATCTTGCTGACTTAAATTTTTTAATTTAATCATATTACTTTTCTAGTCAACTCAACTTACATCAATCAAACTGACTAAAAATATTAGGTAAAACTTTGTAGAACTTACAGTGCACAGGTCATTTCTTTGACACCTATGGCTTCACGATGAACCTTTAATATCCATGGAACCTTTCCATTGCACAAAAAGCATCTTAAAGTGTAAAAAAATCAGCTTATTAAACAGTTAGTCCCAAGTTAGCACGTGTACACGTATCTGACGAGCATGTTTTCAGCAGAAAGGCTTAATTTGTTTTGAGCATTTGCACATCTGCATCGCATGTTTCCTGTCAGATGTTAGATAGACATTTGTACACAGACGTTTGTGCAGAACAGATGCTTTCCAGACCAAGCACTCTTTAAAAACACTTAGCAAATAATATAGCATGCCTCTAGCGATGGCAAGGCTGTCTATTTAATTCGCAAGGGAAAGCAAGAACTGATCTGTCAAAGCAATGTTAGTCATTTTAGATGAAAGCTCCTGCCATATTGCATAAATGTCCTGAATGAAAGTTTGGGATTTGTTTGCTGAATGGTTCTCTCGAATGCTTCTACTTGTAAATGGTCGCTGATCATAATTTGGTCGTTAATCCCCTTTTTAGCCAGATATTTGGCAACTGCTTCGCGTGCGAGACATATTTCGATGGGTTAAGCGAGTGTGAGCTGGACATTTGCCAAGCGGATGTATTAGTGGTATTAAATGCTTTTAGTCCCTCGAGAGCCGGGCTCAGAGTGCTAAGTGCTTCTGGACTATGGGAACACGTCTTGGCCTAGGATGGATCAATTCAAGGTCAGAGAGTGGCTTCCTTCTGCTCTCATCTTTATAAACATCGTGCACCGTTGGCCACCGGATGTAAGACTTTTTGCAGACAAGAAGTGGAATACAAACATAGATGTGATTTATTTTTTTCTGGATAAATAAATCAGTAAATCAGATTTCTGTGTTTTATGATGGCCGATTTCAACAAGTATGTTCCCGGATGAACATCTGTGTTTGTCCTGGATCAACATTTCAATCAGTGAGTCAGATTTAAGGGATAGGTTTATGATTTAAGTTAAGTTTAGGCTTAAAGTCAGGCGTTATGTGCTTTAAAATCATTGTTATCCAATGATTTTGGGAATAATTTACAGTTAGGGCTAGGTTTTGGGGTATGGATTACATTTTTGAACGGGAATGATGTTCCAGGATCAGCATAGTTGTTAAACCAGGATCGCATCCTACTTTGCATTCAACCAATGCAGATCACACTCACCCTATCAGTTTATATACACTCACCGGCCAATTTATTAGGTACACCCTACTAGTACCATGTTGGACCTACGTTTGCCTCCAGAACTTCCTTAATCCTTGGTGGCATATATTCAGCAAGACACTGGAAATATTCCTCAGAGATTCTGCTCCATATTGACATGATAGCATCACGCAGTTGCTGCACATTTCCCATACCACCTCATTCCAAAGGTGCTTTGTTGGATTGAGATCTGGTGACTGTGGAGGCCATTTGAGTACAGTGAACTCGTTGTCATGTTCACGAAACCAGTCTGAGATGATTCGCGCTTTATGACATGGTGTGTTATGCTGCTGGACGTAGCCATCAGATTATGGGTACACTGTGGTCATAAAGGTATGGACATGTTCAGCAGCAATACTTAGGTTGGCTGTGGTGTTAACACGATGCTCAATTGGTACTAATGGGTCCAACATTTTCATTAAATAACTAACTTTTATATAATTCATATTTTAAAATGATTGCTTATTTTTGTTTAGTTTCACTTTTGTGTTGAGTTTGAATTATAAGAGATTATTTTTGTACACTTTCCCACTTTTGCAGAAATTTCAATTGGGTTATTTCCTTCAGACACATTTTCAGCTCATGGCTCAAGTTGGTATTAAGGGTTTTTACTAAATGATTCCAAATCTGGCTTTTTCAAATATTTTTTTTAGCATGAAGACTGTTATGTTTTTGCGTCAAGCGCACACATATGGTCCGGTTCAGCCTTCGCATAGTCTCAGACCCCTCGCCGTGGCTGACACCTACGCTGATGCGCACCTCTAAAAAATATAACTACATGTCACAATGACACGTAGCACAAGCTCTGTGATTGGTCGGCTGTGGGGAGTATGGGCGGTGCTGAGAGTTGCGAGCCCAATGGAGCAAGTGTTTACAATTGTTGAATCATGTGAAGGAGCTCTAGATGGTCGTTGCATGTCTGCCGACTCCCTCCTCTGAATGAGCGAGTTTTAGCTACTTATTATTAAGGTAGCATTCAGAATAAACAAAACACCTGCAAAGGAACTTGACACAAAAGAACATAACCTACTGCCAGCTAGCGATTTGTAAGTGTTATTGCAGAGCAACAAACAAACAGCAAGTAGAAGTGTAAATGGTCATGCCGATCACTCGACGCAGAAGTATAAATCAGCCTTAATGCTGACTCCACTGCACAAGATAGTGGCAGAACTATAGTAGTAGTTTTTGCACATGCAGTTATTTTGCTTGTATAGTTTTGCCTGCATTTAATTAAGACTAAAATGTATTTATATTTTATAATATTCATATGACAGACTATTAGTTATCTTTGTGTTTTTGAGAAAGAAAATTAATTACAATTCAGTCAAATTACATCTATATTTGAAGAGTTTAGATGCAAAAGCCTCTAAAAAGTGCCGCCCGGAATTTTCTTCTAAAATAAGCATTTTTCCTCAGGCTCCTGTTTGTAGGTTTAGTAATTTCACTTTTACACTTTTATGGCAAAGAATAGGTTCTTTTCATTCACTTTAAAGTGAAAAAACTGATATCCTCCTGAGACCCCACCCATTGACTTGTGTCCTCTGTAGTGGAGCTTGTGTTTTCATGAATTTTCTTTGCATTTTTTAAACCACTCTTTCAAGTCCTGGGCTACGTTCGAAACCGCATACTTCCATACTATATAGTGAGGCAAAATCAGTATGTGAGCCGAGTACAAATTGAATTTGAAAATCTGTTTGCGAGATATACCTGGATGACTTACTACTTCCGACGAGATTCTGAAGTGCGCATTCCATACACGCTGCGCTATGCCAGGATGCCCCACAAGAGAATTCATGAATGGGAGTGAAGCGACGCAACTGATGCAGGTAGGTCACGTGACCATGACAAAATGGCGGATGTAGTACATCGGAATTCCATTCATACTTTTCACATTCATACTGTATAGAAGGTACTTTTAACGGCCGAGTAGTACGTTTAAATTCAAATGCAGTACCTGCTGAGTAGTAGGCGGTTTCGGAAGTAGCCCTAGTGTACTGTTCAGAGGACATCCTGGGCTTTCTGGTGATATGTCATTTGATTGGCTGGCATGGTTGGAACCATTTCTTACACTGCATCCAAAATGGCCGACATATCAGTACGGTAACATCTACTCACTTCGGTAACATCACTTCTTTACAACAAAATGTAAAAACTATAAATTGTAGTTTTTTTTTTTTTAACCCAGAGGATGTAGGAAATCCCAGAAAAAAAGAAAAACATTTTCTTTGGGTCTCGGGAGGATATAGGCGGCTGAGAAAAATGATTATTTTAGAAGATTTGTGAACTCTTCATTTGTTTTCAACAATTTTCTAGAATTTTTACTCATTTTTAAATTAATATTATTGCCTTTATTATTTATGTTTTCAATAATTTTGCATCCACATGTGCCTTATGGATGGAGTAAGTGGTTGCACTACATTCCTTTTATTTCTTTAACCGATCACATACTTGTACATATTGTTTAATGTTTTCTCTGCCGAGAAATGTTTAGCACTAGTCTAATTGTGTCTTCTAGGTTAAAAGGCTTCTCCAAACGTTGTAAGTGAGCATAAGCTGACAGTGAGCCGGGTAAGATTGATCATTACCAAGCAGCTTTCCGGCGTCTGAGTGAACGCTGAGCCTGGAGGATTGATTTGCTTTCCCCTGGCAGAGCCATCGCTCTTCTTAACAGCCTTGATTATTAAGGAGGTGGGCTAAGCTGTGTGGATATTACAGGAGGCGGAGCTCCGATTAGCAGAATGAGTGTCATCTATCACTGCTCTGGCGGGACTGAGACCTCCTCGATTGTCTGAAGAGGAAAGAGATGGACGGCGACCTTTAACAGCGTCCTCCGACACAATGCCCAGTGTTCTGTCCTGATCCAGGAAACAATGAGTGATGATGGCGACACAGTGCTTAATTAGAAGGCGTGCGGTTAAACTAGAAGCTTGTACGCATAAATCTGTCGTTTATCTGCAAACGAGACTTTACTCTAATGATGTTGTTGATTTCGTCTGACCAGATGGTATTACAAACGTCTTTTCAAGCTATCGTTTACCGTTTCATTTGTGCGTTTCAGTGCTGTTTTGAAGAAGAATGTGGCAGTTGTTGTGATATTTGTTCTCACTGCTTTTTTAGCTTAAGTTTTTTCCTGTAATGTTGTTTGTTGAGAAACTTTGGTGCTTAAAATGTCAAAAATGCTAGAACACCTATTTAGGATTAAAAATATTAATAATAATTATAATTATATTTTTTATTGATTGAATAAATAAATAAATAATCAATTAAATAATTAAATAAATAAATAAATAAATAAATAAAAATAATATTATATAATAAATAAATAAACAAATAAATAAGTGTGTGTGTGTGTGTGTGTGTTTGTATATATATATATATATATATATATATATATATATATATATATATATATATATATATATATATATATATATATTATATATATATATATATATATATATATATATATATATATATATATATATATATATATATATATATATATATATATATATATATATATATATATATATATATATATAATTTATTATTTTTTTTTTTTAATCATTAGAAAGTAATTAATTATTAAGTAATTATTAATAAAATTATATTCTTTCTTTTGGTCACACTTTTTACATGACCTACTAATGAACCTTACTTGTACAGCATTTATTAATTATAGTTTATTAAAACATTTATTAATGTAACATTAACATCCAAACTAATGGTTGATAACATTAGTTAAGGCACTGTGAGTTAACATGAACTAACAATTGAAAGCTTTATTATCAATACCTAAAACTAACAACGACGAATAAATACTGTAATAAATACAATAAATAATATGACTAACATAACAGTAATAATAACAACCATAATAACTAACAACAACTGATACAACCTTATTGCAAAGCCTTCCAATTATATTCGTAACACATCTTTTAATAATTATCTTTAATCTGTAATGCATCTACTGTATACTGTATGCTGTATGTCAGATCCAGATGGGAGGTTTAGCGCTAGTCAGGCTTAAGACAGCCTTGCATAATTATGCTTTTAATAAGACTCTGATCAGAAAGCGTTTCCTAGGGGTTTGAGATGAGTTTGTACACAGGCGCTGTGTTTACGTCTGTAGCAGCAGTGCTGTAAATTAGATTATTTATAAGACAGCAGCAGAGACTACGAGAAGATACACCCCTTATTATTTATGAAGTGTGTCAAATCAATATTAAAAGTACTTCCCCTGGTATTTCAGCTACTTTTCAAATACTATTTGCAAAACCTGGATGTTTAGAAAATAACTTATTGTAGGATTCTATATATTTTTTTAATGACTCAATATTTGACTAAAGAATATACTGAATAGACACTCACTGGCCACTTTAATAGGTACACTTTAATAGTACCGGCTTGGACCCCCTTTGCCTTCAGAACTGCCTTAATCCTTCGTGGCATAGATTTAACAAGAAACTGGAAGTATTTCCCAGAGATTTTTGTCCATATTAACATGATAGCATCATGATGCGAATCTCCCGTTCCGCCACATCCCAAAGGTGCTTTATTGGATTGAGATCTGGTGACTGTGGAGGCCATTTGAGTACAGTGAACTCATTGCCATGTTCAAGAAACCAGTCTGACATGATTCACACTTTTTGACATGATGCGTTATGCTGCTGGAAGTAGCCGTCAGAAGATGGGTACACTGGGGTCATAAAGGTATGGACATGGTCAGCAACAATACTCAGCTAGGCTGTGGCATTGACACGATGCTCAATTGGTATTAATGGGCCCAAAGTGTGCCAAGAAAATATCCCCCACACCATTACAGTAACACCACCAGCCTGAACCGTTGATACAAGACAGGATGGATCCATCTTTTCATGTTGTTGATGCCAAATTCTGACCCTACCATCTGAATGTTGCAGCAAAAATCAACATCAACAGCAAAACGCTCCATTTTCGGCGCTCAAACTAAAACGCATTAGTGTAAACGGGGCCTTAGGGTGTCTTCCCGAGCTCAGAGCCCTCTCCCCGGACAGCACGCCAAATACACATATTCTATTCAGTCAAATATCTGTGAGTGTGAACTCGTGAAATCAGCTAAGTTACACTGTTGAATTTATGTTCAGTTTTAAGATGACCTATAACAGTTTTCCAGCATTTGCCATATCCTACATTTCCCCCTCTCTCGCCTATTTGCATTTTTCCACAAAGTCTTCAGTGACATACTTTGGCCTGGTCTTTCTGTCGTGTCTCTCTTCCTCCCGTGTGTTTGGCTGATAGAGAATCTCGTTTAGCAGCTCCTTGTTCTCCGCGACTCTCTTTCCCGACTGAGGTCACACGCTTCTGGTAATGAATGAACCTGAATCTCACAGCCAGCCGAGTGGAATGACTGATTTAAAGCAGGGGACATTTCTATCCAGCTGCTGCGCTGTCTTGGCCGGCCTATTTGCTAATTGAACTGTCATTTAACAGACGATTTTTTATTAAATTTTTTTCGAGAAAACGAGCTCTTCCTTTGAGCTGCCGTATCTGCATTTATGAAATACAGCCCAGCGTGGACACTCATCTCAGCAGAGGTAATGAAATCCTTTATGTGGTGTAATTGTGTGTGGGAGGAATCTCCTGAGTTATGTGCTCCGGTTGATGGATGTTAATATTAGAATTACTGCCTCATTAGACCAATAAAACAAAGGTAAAAGCAGCTGAAACGGGGCTGCTTTCTCTTCTGTAAAATTAGTTTATGTTATGTGGCATTTGTGTCTATTTTAAAGTCCCCATGAAATCAAATTAAACGTATTGATTTTGTTTGCTCACACTTCTAGTTTTGTGGTGAACAATTCATCTGTGCATGTCATTAACAACAAAAAAAAATAGTTTGCTCTTGTAATCTGAAATTGAAATCTGAAAATTCGCTGTTTGTTTTCAGTTAAATTCTTAGATCACGTGATTTTTGGTCAAGGTTAACTTGGTCGTGGTCAACTGTCAGCATAATAAAATAGCGAGGAGGAGGTGTTTGTGTGTTAGGTTGTAGTAACTCTCTCGAAACCCTTTTCCCAGTCCCTCAAACTCCCTAGCTGCGATCAAAATAGCTCGAGTATTTGCATTTAGAGGAGGAAGGACTAACAGAGTGGTTGCGGTTGTACTCAAAGCACATTACTCAACAATGTTTCAGTGATCAGAGACAGCACAAAAGGGGATACAATGGTCCCTTGTTAATCAAAGGCGTTACGTTCCAAAAATAACCCACAATAGGCGAAATCTGCGAAATAGTCAGAATATATATATATATTTTTTTTTTTACAATTATTATAAATGTATTATAGGCTGTAAAACCCCTCATTACACATTGTTTACACTTTCCTCATACAGGCATTGACATTTTTACACTTTTCTCACCTGTTGAAACACTTCCAAAGTTCAAACCTTTGTAAAAAAAAATTAATCCGGTATTATAAAATGAAACCAAAGATCAAAACCTGTTGAGGCGCAAACATTCATCGCTGTCAGAAAAAGGTTCATAAAGCTTTTTAGCTTTTGTGCGGATAATGTTGGCATCCAACATAATGTTCTTTTTCATGCATACACGCAATCTGTCACGCATACATGAAGCTTCAGCAGACTCCATCTTTAAGGGGTCGCACACTGGATGCGACACGTACATGTAGGCATGGGCCGGTATAAGATTCTGAAGGTATGATAACCTCGGATATAAAGCTTTCACGGTATCAAGATATTGTGATTACTGCTCTAAAATATATTCTTTTTAAATGTTGGGGTAAAAAACAAAACCTTTTCCCCTTTGTACACAATATATTTTTATTTGGGAAACAAATTATTAAAATACTTTGGAGCAGTGAACATGTCAGGCTCAATAATTCAAATGAATCAATGACTTCTGCTGTCTTCATTAGTTTCAAAAACACCGATTTATTTATTTATTTATTTTTACGATATAAAATGGCATCGTTGGAGATCTTTTTCTGCTTGAGATACTTTTGTCCTAAAAATTAAACAAAAAAAAATGTGAAAGATTTTCAAAAATGTTTTCAAAAAATTTGAAACATTTTTTTTTAGACATACCTTAGGAACGGTATAGCAGAACATTTTGAGGGTTTTAAAATCTTGACATTTCCAAACCGGTGTGTACCTTGAACACGGTTATCATCCCATGCCTACGCACATGTGCAGCACAATCAGACACGTAATAAGAAACTCCCAGGTACAGACGTCCAGTCTACACGCTGGAATACACGCTATTATGTCATGGCCGTAACGCAGCTTCAAAAATTCGTTTTAAACCGGAAGTACGAATTTGCTCGAAATAATGCAAGAACAACCAATTTTCACTTTTTAGTGAAATATATGTGTCCTAATAGTGTTTTTAGCAGTGTGGGACACATATACGACTGTTAAAAAAATGTGTTTTGGTGTTTCGTGACCCTTTAACAGAGTGCTTAAACAAATACTTACAGGAACACTAAAAGCAGACATGTATTGGCAGGTAGCCTACCGGACTATCCCGGTAATACAGAAGGCTGCTCATTTTTAAACTGAAGTATCAAACAGCATTTGCACATTGCAATCGTCCACAATCCAGCATATTCTTGCCAAAAACCTCTGATTTACATAGAACGAGACCATCTGTTTGTTTTGTTTTTTGTGTGTGTGTGCGCGCAGTTTGATAGAGCTTGCCAGTGTTGTGTGCAATATACATCAGACGGTCATTGGATGTACCGTGGGCGTCCTGTTGGTGTGCTGCCACAGGCTTAGTCTAGGGTCATATTGCTTTCATGAAGGCCTGTGTACCAGGAGAATAACACTGGAGGACAGTTTGGTAAAAGCGTAGGAAAGATTAGACTCCCCACAACATTCAAACACTAGAAAGCTTTGCATATGGGATCACTTGTGCGTTGTAGGCAAAGTGCGAAACGAAAGCTGTTGCTCGCGCATACACACACCCACATGCGCGTACACTCTGAGATTCACTAAATCTGCCCTTCTCTTCTAATGGCTGTGCATTTGACTTGGTAGCCATGCCTAAAGCCCCACTCAGCGGGAGCGCGGAGCTTTAAGTGCGCTTGCCTGAAACACCATCAATACTTAATCAGTCCATTACTATTCAGTGCATATTTAATCCTTCGGCACCTCTCGCGTCTCAGGCAAGGCGTTTAAAATCAACCATGCCAATGAACCCGCCTACTTATTCATTTATGGCTTTAGCAATTGCCTGCTATCATTTCTGTCATTTCGCTCAGAGGAACAAGAGCTCTACATGTATTTTGAAAACTTCCGCTCAGCCTTTGACGGTCTCAGTTATTTTTAATGGCTTTTTCTGCAGGAAGGTTTAGCTCTTTATTTAATGAGACCAATAGCATGGATTAAGGGGCTTAACCTTCTCGGTTGTGAGCGAAAACGCTTTCTTGTCTATATTACTTTCCCTTCATAGCTTGCTTTTTATTCTCTAAATCCTGGGATTCGTTGTTTGCTTAGGTTTTGGGCTTGTTAGTGCTGGTTTCTGCTATATTTAGATACATCCGGTCTCACTGTTTAATGGAATGAGGATGTTTGTATTAGTTTCAGTGGTCAACCATTATGGATTCTTAATGGCCGAGACCAATTTCTGCAGAGTAGACTAGACAATAAAGTGCTGTAATGAGATTTAGATCACACTGTACATTTAAGGCTCATGAAGCAATAAACTACTGCAGGCCTACATTTCCTGAGATTTTAACAGCGGTGTGTGTGTGTGTTACACATCATAGAAGACTGTTTAATTTATTGCCATACTGAAACCAGCAACACAAGTCACTTAGTAGCCTAATAATAAGGATTTCATGTGCATTGGTGGACTGGTCATAGTGAGCACCAGACAGTTATAGGTGGCCTGAGAGGTAACCGATCGCATCCCCTAACCCCCCAACGCCATTCCCAATCAATCCCAACCCCCCTGCGCTCTTTACTTACTGATCTCAGGCCCTCATCCCAAGCAACACGTTCTTCTTTTACCAATCTCCCCACACAACAAACCTCCTCTCACTCATCAATCGAACCCACCAACTCTCTTCACTTTATGATTGCCACAACGATGATTGGCCTGAGGTAGTATTCACTTACCAATGCCTTGAGCAACCTCAACCCCCCCTTCAGTTACTGAGCACCACAGCGATAGGTGGCCTCAGGGTGTATCATTCCCAGGTGAAAATACTGTCCCAGTCTGCCACTGTTGCGACTGATTGGGAGTGCAGTGCACTATTCTGCGCATCAGAATGGCTCTGGTATTTAAATGTTTCTGTCGTGTCGCATCGTGTTTGGTGCGGACAGCCAAATTGCTTGTCGCTGGAATCTTGTCACATCGTATGTTGAAAGGACATGGTGCTATTGTTGCATTGCATTAGTGCTGCACGATATCGAAATAATCTAACGTTGCGATATTTTGTTATTATGTGAATATTATTATATTGTGATATGAATACTATTACATAAGATGACTTGAATACCTTTATTTGGAGAGGATTTATAATTTTAGATTTTATAAATTATACCTGTTTTATTATCTGCAAGCATTTATAAAAGCAATAAAGAAAACAAGTTGTATAGTTTAACAATATTCAGACACACAGTAATTGAATAGTCAAATGCAAAATATTACTGCGTAGTCTTTGTTGTATAAATAATTCAATAAAATTAATCATTATTGAAGTTCCAAATGGTACTATTTCATCACATATGCTGCGATGTGGCTATTGCGAATGATCACATTGCAATATTGGTGCTAAAAAGATATATTCTGCAGCCGATATATTCTACAGCCGTACATTGTGTAATAATTATAGGGCTGCAACTAACGATTATTTTATTAATCGAATAAACTGTTGATTATTTTTTCCCAATTAATCGATGAATGGGATAAAAAAAGCAATTATTTCCACCCTTTTATTTTAAAAAGCTCATCCCTGAGCTGTTATAATAATAACAATAATAAACCAAGTAGTTTTTTCCTGTTTTTAATCCAAATATCTAAATATCTGTCAATCAAGATACATACTAGACACATGAAATAGCATAAGAAATTATGTATTGTTTTCTGAAAAAAAACCCACCTCAAAATTAAGTGATTGTTTGCTTAAAACAAGTTAAATTATTTGTAAATTGGGTAAGGAAAAGAATCTTAGTGAGATATAATGTCAAACAGAAGTTTTACCACTTCACATAAACGTGTAAGTGATCGTGATCTATAGCGTGAGATGGATGTCGCCATGTTTACTTGCGGCCGCTCGTTTGCCTCATTCATAAAAGCAGAACCGGATTCATCACGTAAATTCTCTAGTTACTAAGTGGCTGGTGAACTTATAGAAGAATAGATTCAACTTCATAGTTACTTTATGTGTAATGTGTATCTGATATGAATAAAACACATCGGCAAACTATATTTGAATAGATTGTTAGACTTGTGTGGTTTACAAACTCTAACTGTATTGTTTTACTAGTATGTGTGTGTATTTACATGTCTAAAACATAAAGCATTAGTCAGTTAAACGCTACATAATTGTGATAAAATGTCACGTCTTTCTCAGCGGGGTTAAGTTGGTTTTGTTTTCAAAAAAAAAAAGCACTTTTTCTGACAGCCCCCTACTGACAGCTCAGCTCAGCGCGAGCTCTCTCTAACTCAGCGCCAGACAGCAATAAAGAAAACGAGTTTTCCAAAGAGTTTTAACGGTATTCAGGTAAGCAGTAATTGAATAATCAAATGCAAAATATTACTGCGTAGTCTTCGTTGTATAAATAATTCAATAAAATTAATCATTATTGAAGTTACAAACGGTACAATTTCAACATTCCATATTCTGCGATGTGGCTATTGCGAATGGTCACATTGCGAAATTGGTGCTGAAGCGATATATATTGTGCAGCCGTACATTGTATAATAACTGTGTAATACATTGTATTCAGGTAAAGTCAACCTGTGTATTGGTCAACAAACTGGTGCTTTCTATCTACTACCCATGCACAACTCATTTGAGATGTGGTGCATTTTCTAAATGTATGGTTAGCTAACTCTGGCTTCAAGCCTCCTCATTAGAAATATTCCTCAGTGATTTAGTGTTTCCTGAAGTAATGGCTTTCACCAACATTTGCAGGTCAGATTCAAGAAGCAGTTAATTTTCTAGTAAATTTCTTCAACGATGCGTTGGTCCCTCGGCAGTTAAATAACGAGTATTATCGTTGAGGAAACACCTCCTTGTTGGGATTCTCAGTCGAACGTAGCAGTGTTTGGATGGCACCATGCACAGAACCTAAAGTGTTAACACTTTCTTAGCAAACAAAACTGCTCCAAACTTCCTTTTGTTTCTTGAGTCCTTTGGTCTGTGACATCTTTTCTCTACTCATCTCTCCTTCCCTGTGGTGTATGAGTTGGGTGGAGGGAGAGAGCGTGAGCTCACCTGACGATTACGATGTGTTAAATAGAGCATATGTAATCATGTCTGTCTCTTGTCTGAGTCATGCATATGTCATAAAGGTTTGACTTTCAGTCTTGCTGCAGTGGGAGAACATCTAGACCTTTGTGAAGGACAAAATTGAGACACTTTCAATCATATCTGTACATTTTCTTTGACACTTAATTAATGTTATGGTTGGCCAGTTTGCCATTTGTTAAGCTATTAAGGTTCTTACCTTAATTTCTCTCACACTTTCTCTCTCCCGCTCTCTCTCTCTCTCTCTTGCAGTGGGACTCGATGAAAGATGACAGAGGAGGTGATTGTTATAGCCAAGTGGGACTACACAGCTCAGCAAGACCAGGAACTGGACATCCGGAAGAACGAGCGGCTCTGGTTACTGGATGATTCCAAAACCTGGTGGAGAGTGCGTAACGCATCCAACCGCACCGGCTACGTCCCCTCTAATTACGTGGAGCGCAAGAACAGTCTGAAGAAAACCTCACTAGTGAAGAACCTGAAGGACACTCTCGGTAAGAAGTCTCACAGTTCAGTGAAACATTTCACCAATTCCAAAGCCCTGTCGAACTAAGTCCATTCGACAGCCATGATATATGGGTTGTTGACATGACGTTACGTTAGTGACCCTTAGTTTTTTTTCAAGCATCAGACTTCAAACAAGTGTTTCATTTATTTCTACAAAAAGCCTACCTACTTGTCTACTACCCATATATTACATATAGCCAAGTACATCAACCTAAATCTCTAGAACTGTTGGCAGAGTTTATGCATCTTTTATATCTTATTCCAAATCAGCAAACTCTGACTATAATTTTAAAGCCTGCTCTCCTTTGTTTTGTTTTATCTTGAACTGGACGGGGATTTTCATAGCTACATGTGCTTTAAGGTTTAAGGTTCTGCTAAGGTCATGAGATAAATGGAGTTGTTTTGATCCAAATGTCACGGGAAAGAGCTTGTGCAGGTCTAGGCCTTGTACACTTTTAGTAGGAGATGACGTGTATGAAACACCCTCGCAGTTGCCATGCCCTACTTCCCCCATACGCCTCCAGAGCTTCATGCCTTTAACGCACAATCTGTCATCTCAAGGCACTAAGGAGGACTCTTGGGACTTGGGATTTTTTTTGCAGCGAGATGTGTACAAGCCAACAGCAAAAAAACAAACAAACTAGGAAGCAACTGAATGAGCTGAGTGCCTTTGATTGTGTTTTCTGTGCTTTATGAAAATGTAGGAATTTATTTTTAAGTACTTTGATCCTAAATCACCGCGAGGGTCCCATTCATTTCAGTGAAACATCTTAATATCTTATGCATCACCAAAGGCAAGTGAAGCATCTTACCAATTTTTGATTATTATTATATGTTTTTAGGGGAGAATTAAAATTTGAAATGGTCACTGTTTTAATAAAAAATGTTTCTTGTTCAGGAAATCAGTGTATCCCTTGCAGCTAGAAGTCAGGCGCCCTCTGCTGTCATTTAGATAAACCCACAATATTCTCAAATGTATGCGCATTCTGTTACTCTATACCAGGGGTGTCAAACTCAGCCCTGCACAGTTTAGTTCAAACCCTGCTCCAAAACTTTTATCTGTAGGTTTCAAACAAGCCTAAAGGACTTAATTAGTTAGATCAGGTGTGTTTAATTAGGGTTGGAACTAAACTATGTAGAGGTGCGGCCATCCAGGAATCGTGTTTGACACCCGTGCACTGTACTGTTTACACTAGGGGTGTCTAAACTCGGTCCTGGAGAGCTTGTGTCCTGCAGATTTTAACTCCAACTTGCCTCAACACACCTGCAAGGATGTTTCTAGAAAGCCTGGTTAGAGCTTGATTAGCTAGCCCAGGTGTGTCTGATTGGGGTTGGAACTAAACTTAGCAGGCCCTCCAGGACCGAGTTTGGACATGCCTGGTTTAAACCAAACCTGGATTTAATACACTTTTGGTTTGAAAATCGTCAGATATGCATTTTATGCTCTGTGTTTTATTATTGCCTATTTCCGCTGAGAGGTACAGTATGGTAGGGTATGAGGCAGTACTGGTCACCTTTATCAGGCTTGCATTTCTACTCCCAAAAGGGTACCAATGGTTTGGTGGGTGTGGTGCACGACAGAACGTTTCAGTGGATGTCATTCTCGCTTGAGAAAATGTCAAAGTAAAACTTATCAGGTCACAAAACAGATGCTATATACACATAAATACTTGTTTGAACATAATTTGATTGTAACTGCTGATAAATGCAACATGTATGAACACATACAGACCCTTACAGTCTCTGATATGCTACCAATTACAGAAAAACTATACACATTATACATTTAGGCCTTACTTGGCTTCAAAAACAACATGCAACATATAGCCTGCAGCCAGTGCAAACCTCTGATCTGCATCTTTAATCTTGACCAGCACATGTGACCTCTGTTAGAAAGTAATTCAGTCATTCCAAGTTAGTCCAAAAGGTGGTGATAATAGTTAAACATGGCAGTTTGTTCGTGTTTTAGGTTGCTGAACGAATCATTTGCTCCTTTGTTGGTTCGGGCTTCTCCTTTGTTTTTACACTCGTCATTCTCGCATTTGTCCATTTATGAAAGGATTGGATGTCAGAAGCACTTCAATAATTAGGCGCACGTTATTATCATCAGCACAAGAAGTTCGTTATTACAAATAATAGCATGCAATTAGGGCTGCACGATTCTGGTTAAAATGTAAATACAATTTTTTTTTTTTTTTAAATCAAGATCACGATTTTCTCACGATACATTAGATGTAAAATAAAGGTTAATTTGAGTAGGCTATTATTATTGTTAATTCTCAAACATTTGGTAAAACAAAACTAATAGTATTAGGCTTATGTGTAGGTCTACTGTTGGCTAAAATGCCCAATGTTGTTGTAAAATGCCCAATGTTGCTGTTGAATCCTCTCTCTCCACGGGCAAACCTTATCTTCTGATTGAACTGGTCCAATTACAATTACTTTGCTCATACTATCTAAATTTGCTTAGATTCAATTCCATAAGAGTGGGTTACAAAAGGAATTCACGGATACTGGTTGAAAATGTCACTCGGAAAGTTTGGAAAGAGAATGTGGAAAACTTTAAAAACTGCATGATCACACTAGAATTTCTATCGGTTTTGTTTTAGGTTTAGGTTTCTATGGGTTTTATTTAAGGTTCAATCCTCACTGCACTGAACAGTGTATGTATGTATGATTTTTTTTTTAATGTTTCCAAATGATTAATAGGTCTACATGAGAACTTGCTTATCCCTGTCTGGGCTTTTGTTCATCCCATATGCGATTACCATGAGCTAACAAGCTCTGAATAACATTTTGTTATTTTGTTAATGAGCTCTGAACTGCAGGAAGCAGCGAATCGATAATGCCTCCTCTGCTGCGGGGGGTGAGACGCAGAGAGCTTTAATAGCTACTGAAGTTGTTAAACACATTGCATTTTCCCCATGCAGACACCCAATGAAACTGGAGTAGGCCATCATTCAGCTTTCTTAAAAATGGTGTTGCTTTTTACCTGCTTCCTCTCCTTTGTGTTTCATTGTATGTGTGGGAATTCCAGACAGGTTCATTGGAAAATGAAAGCAGGTTAGGCAAGTGTTGAAATTAGACTCCTCCTCGTTCTGATTTAATCTGTCCGTCCACAACAAAACAGACTGGATGGATCACCTTAGTGAGGCTGACTGTGAAATTATTCTGAGTTCTGGTTACATTAGTATTCCCCCATAGTCTGTGAAACATGGATAACAGTGAACCAGTACTTGTACACCTAGAGGAAGGTCATGAATATGCGACCGTGACCTTCTAAGTTAATTCTGCAATGGGAATAATTCCCACTAAGGGGCCACCGGGGATCTCTGATTGGTGGTTGTCACGGATACCTGCACTCAAACCCTCCCTCCATCCTGTTGAGCTCCAAACCTGTCACTCTTTGAAGATCAGAGGATCTCGCTAAAGAAATGCCAGCGCACACTCACACACACCCACTTCCTCCTGGCACCTCTGAGTTGTGGAGCTCACACACGCTTACCATCATTCCACTTCTATCTCACGAGAGTTGTGCTGTGAATTGGCGTTCCCTAATAAAACACTCCATCAAGAGAGTCAGAGCAGCTCTGCAACATTAGCTAAAGACCTTTTCCAGGGCAGTTGCTCAGCTGCTGCACATTGCCAACTTTGAGTTGATTTTAATGGTGAAATGTGCTTTTAAAAGATGCACTTTTGTTCATATTGATGACGGTACAGCTAGCTTGACCCCATGGGTCCACAGTAACGTGTTTTAGGAAGCACCATCTGTGATGATGGGGCATCTACACTACCTTACAAAAGTCTTGTCGTCAATCCCAGTTGTAAGAGCAACAAGTAATAACTTGAGTTCACTTGATCATTTGGAAAAGTGTCAGAAGGTAGATTTTTCCAATGAATTTGTTGAACTGCGTCCCAATCATCACAAATACTGGCTATTACTTCAAGAAACACTAAATCACTTAGGGAACAGAAAAGTAATAAAAATAATATTAATCCAGAAAGTCATTAAAAGCAATCCTGAACAGAAAGGTTTTTACCTGGGATTTAATATTGAAGTTAGAGTCCACCTGTCTTGCTTCTTGTCATAGTTTTTGACATTCTTTTTTTTTCACTGCAGTGCAATATGTGGAGAATCGCTGTGAATATTCTTCATGCGCAACATTGTTTTTGCCAAATAGAGGCAGGGCTACATTAAAGCCAAATGGAGCCTGTTGGTTTACTGTGGGATCCAAACTGTTCTCGTATATTTATTCATTAATTTTCTTGTCGGCTTAGTCCCTTTATCAATCCGGGGTCGCCACAGCGGAATGAACCGCCAACTTATCCAGCAAGTTTTTACGCAGCGGACGCCCTTCCAGCCGCAACCCATCTCTGGGAAACATCCACACACACATTCACACACACACTCATCCACTATGGACAATTTAGCCTACCCAATTCACCTGTACCACATGTCTTTGGATTGTGGGGCAAACCGGAGCACCTGGAGGAAACCCAGGCGAAGGCAGGGAGAACATGCAAACTCCTATTCTCGTATATGAGGAGTTAATTGAATGAAGGGATATATGGGTAATCATTTAGTGTGGAGTTTAATGGGCAGAATAATGGTGGCGCCATTATTGCAGCGTTGATGGTTGGATGATTTTGCCTGTTAACAAGTCAAGTTTTATATTGGAGAGAAGACATAGGTAAACTGTAGGTGGAAAGGTTAAGGAGAAAGGGGTCATTGTTTTCAGGAAATGTGAGTTAATGTGCAGTTATTTGACCGTCTTGTAAATGAATTAAGGGAAAGACGAATCAGAGCTTGTAGGTATGCAGTTTTGAAAGTGCCTTTGTCGAATAGTGTATGAATATTCATATATGATTGTGTTGGAATTGCCAAAAGGGAGTTTTCGTTATTGTATAACTTGCAGCCGGTTTGCGTGCTGTGTTTTTTTGTCACTTGAGATGATCCAGCTCTTTAAATCTCTTCTGGTCAAGTCAACGGCTTCATCTCTCTCTGGGACTTTTGAAACGAGGTTTCGCATTGTGTCATCACAAAGACTACTTGCATGCTGCTTTTATAGAATTTTCTATCTTCATTCTCTGTCTTTTAAAACCTTCTTAGGCATTCCTATCACGTATTTGTCACTGGTGGTGGGACGTGCTTCTATTTCTAGATTTCCCAGAAGGTCTTTGTTCTGTTTGTGTTGTAGTGTTCATTCCCTGTCAGCTTCAGCCTCAGATTTACACACCACTTCCAGCCAACACTCTCTCAGTTCTAGAAGAAGGAGAAAGTTTTTGCTGATTACAACTGGAAGATTGACTGTTAAACCTGTTTTTGCCATCCAGGTCTCTCCTTTATTGTAATGTTTTGACAATTACCTAGGCCTCAAGTTAAAACTAAAGGCTATTTAATGGTCTGCTGTAGCCTTCACGCGGTTGCATAGCCCTTGCTGTGACTGACAAACCTCTCAAAAAATGTATCTACATGTCGCAACAACGCGGAGTCCAAGCTGTATGATTGGTCAGCTCGGTATCGCTGATTGATCGGCTTTTTAGCTGTGATGAGTATGGGCGGTGCTGAGAGCCGCGAGCCCGATTGAGCGACTGCTTTTAAGTGTAGAGTTCTGTGAAGGACCTCCAGATCAAAACTTTTATTTTGCGTTTACCTTACTATTAAAGTTGCTGCACGTACGCCGGTTACTGCCCCAGAATAAGCGAGTTTGAGCTACTTGCACTCTAAGGTTGCATTCAGAAAAAGCAAAACACCAGCCACACCTACTGCCAGCTAGCTTTTCTAAAGTGTTACTGCAGAGCAACACAAACAGCACACAGAAGTATAAATGCACAGCTATGTGTAAGGCATGTACTTGAGATGCGTCGAGTCACGGTAATCACTCGAAGCTGAAGTATTAACTAGCCTTAAAGGGGTACTCCCTCTAGCCATGCTTTCATTGAACTGAGCCAAAGCTTGTCCATTTCATGAAGGCATCAGCTGACGTGCAGCAAGAAGTTTGCATCTTTAATGAACTGACAGGTCACATTCATTAAAAAGCTAGCTCTCTGCAACTCTCACATGGTTGCCCTCTGAAGCTAAGCAGGGCTGTGCCTGGTCAGTACCTGGATGGGAGACCACATGGGAAAGCTAGGTTGCTACTAAAAGTGGTGTTATTTAGGCCAGCAGGGGGTGCTCAACTTGTGGTCTGTGTGGTTCCTAACGCCCCAGTATAGTGAAGGGGTCTCTATACTGCTCAGTAAGTGCCGTCTTTTGGATGAGACGTTAAACTGAGGTCTTGACTCTCTGTGGTCGTTAAAACCCTTCGAAAAGAGTAAGGGTTTAACCCCAGCGTCCTGGTCTCTGTCCATTATGGCCTCCTTACACTGATGGTCTCCTTACACCCATATAATAATTGGCTTCATCACTCTGTCTCCTCTCCACCAATCAGCTGGTGTGTGGTGTGCGGTCTAGCGCAATATGGTTGCCGTCACGTCATCCAGATGGATGCTCCACACTAGTGGTGGATGAGGAGACTCTCCCCCAATATGTAAGACACGTTTAGTGTCCAGAAAATGCCATATAAATGTAAGAAACTTTTATTATTGCTATTATTATTATTATTATTAATAAATCCATATGAAAAATGAAGTCCCCTCCTTAGTTTCAGGCTTGGGGTCAAGAGCCCAACTGAATCATCCGCTGGCACACTTGTCTAACGAACCAGACAATGAGGATCAAATGCTCCATGACATGCTTGGCATAGTCTAGTGTGAGTATACCTTTAATGTCCAGATTTACCTTACCTTAGTATTTCCATTAAACATTAGACAGTATCAAACAAACGTGAGTTCACTTTTAGTCCTGATCAAACTTGCCTACCTATCTTTCTGTTTTTAGTCCTTTATCTAATCCTGAAAACTTTAATTAACTTACGCCGTTGTGTTTGATTAGGGTTGCAGCTAAACCCTTTAGGAAAGAAGATTTATCTTCTTGCCCAGCCCTGGTTTAACCAAACTTTCTGACATTATTTTAAAATATGTTAATTTCATACTAGTCTTATAGCTCAGTGTAACCCCTCCTCTAAAATCATCAAAGCATCGGTACAGACACCTACTTTTGTTGAAAGGTTAATTTAAGAAACACATATCATAATTGATCATTGCTTGTCATTTTTCTGAGTAGTCCATCCCACTTTCCTTACTGCAAAGGGTAACTGTTTTAGTTTGAGATGAAGAATGATTTCAGGTTAATTCTCATGTCAGAAAGCCTTTGGCAGAGGTATTTTCAGCCTCATGTGCAGTGTAGTGTGAGACTGGCATCCCTAGGGGAGGTACCTGTTAAGAGTACTTCAGTAGCCAGAGACCCAGGAATTGAGGTCTGATGGAAACTGTTACTTTTTTTGCCTTCACACTTTAGTTACAGCCTATACATGCAATTCGCATGTAGTGTGTGTATGTGCAGGTTATGTGGTTTACAAGGACACAATACTGTATAAAGACCAAAGACTATATAATACACATTACATGCCACTTATATAGTTTTGAATTGGGAAAAGAGTAACAGTCAATATGGCAGTTAAACCCCTACATACTACAGTAGTACTCTCCAGGGGAGAAGTCAGACCAGACATGTGCTTTTACAACAGGTTTTGTGGTCAACAAACACTCTTGAATCTCTGCAAATGCTTGCTTCACAGACACGAGAAATATATCCAAATAAAGCTTGAAATCTCTACTTTTAAATGAACCAACTACACCTGAAAACAAAAGTTTTTTTTTGAATGTGAGGTACAGTCCGTCTTGTCAAACGCCCCACAAACTAGTAAACAAATAGTCACAGTAATTTCTGGAGGAGATTCACCATCAAGACCAAGGTGTGAACTACTTCGGAAGACCAGCGTGATCTGACAAAGCATTATCCAGAGGTTGATAATGCGTAACACTGTCAAAAATGAGGTCGGTGTCGTGATCTCGTTCTTTTGAACCTGAAAAAATGCAGATTTTGTTTGATTCTAATGTTTAGAAACTGAACTTATTAGACAGTTGTTTCTTAATTCTATTGGTAAGTGAATTTGTAATGTAATTGTTAGCTTGGCAAACAGTTTTGAAGAATTCCACGTTTTCCCATTCAGACAGAATAACCGAGCATACTGCCTGAGAGGTGTTTTAAAGATGGCCGCCGAGTGAAATGACTTGCCTAAAATGGACTTTACTACCTACACAAGTATGAGCTAGTTGTACTCTATTAAAGTGGTTTATGAGGACATCCTTGTGTCCTCATAATTCAAAAACACTAAAAATCATCCTTAAGGACTTTTACCTACACATTTTACAACAGGTTTCATTCAATTCATTTCATCTTTGTTTCTATAGAGCTTTTACAATGTAGATTGTGTCAAAGCAGCTTCACATAGAAGATTATAGTAAGTTGAAACAGTGTCAGTTCAGTTTAGTTCAGTGTGGTTTAATATTTACTGCTGAGAGTTCAAACACTGAAGAGCAAATCCATCGATGCGCAGCTCCACAGGTCCCGAACCTTGCAAGCTAGTGGTGACAGAGGCATGGAAAAAACTCAACCAATTTGTTAAAGTGAAGAATTAATAAACCTCTAGAGAAACCGGGCTCAGTTGGGCACGACCATTTCTCCTATGGCCTAACGTCCTGTGCAGAGCTGCAGTCTAATCGCTGGAGAGCGCTGAACGTTCATCGTGGAGAAGCTGCAGGTGGGAGAGGTCACGCGCTGGTGTACAGGCTGGTCCTACAGGATCAGTGCAAAGACTCGTCTGTCACTATAGGGACTTACAAGGATCAGTATTATGCTCTCCACTTCTCCATGATCACCACGGCAGCTGCTCAGGATACGGCCTGGTCCAGGATCATGGAACATAAAAAATAAAAACAATAAATAAGAAACTAACATAAGTGCAGATGCCGTTTAAATTATAATGTTTTAGGGAGGTGTTCCCGGCTCTGGTTGCCCTAAATAATGCAGACTAAAAGGATTTAGATTTCAACAGTATTTGTGCTTTATGTGCATGCTAATGCAAACTGACAAGGTGTGTCTGCTTTCTGAACTATGCTAGGAAGGCTGTTCCAGAGTTTATGTGCCAGAAATGAGATGGATCTACCGCCTACAGTTGATTTTGAAATTCTGGCAATAATCAGTTGTCAAGAATTGTTTGAGCGTAGTGGATAGGATGTGTGTTTTTGGTATAGAGATAAGAGGGTTAAGGACATAGAAATATTTTTTTTGAACGTTAGAAAATACAATATGAAAAGTCCTTGTAAACCATATATACAAGTGTGTGTGTGTGTGTGTGTGTGTGTGTGTGTGTGTGTGTTGCATGCTGCTTTTGGTTGTTTACAAGGACAGGAATGTGTATAATAACATGGATATGACATGGGTATTACATAGAGGTGGATTATGAGGACATGCCTTATGTCCTTCTGATTCAAAATGCTTACAAATCAAAGTAAATGGCATCAGATGATATTCAAAGTTTTCCAGAGGTTTACTGTGAGGGTGTGGCGGGGGCATGCATGAATAATTGTGTGAAAGCTTTATTTGACAGAATTTTAGAGTATTCTGACAGACGTCAAGTGTTCCCTTGCATCCCCATGACTCCATTATTCACCGCATGATTTCTTACCAATTTGACTACTCTTTCTCCTGTCAGATCACGTCAGATTTAGTTTATTTCAAACTTCTCGTCCTGTTGTAACTCCCCATGTTTTATCAGTATGAAGCAGCTTCAATATACTCCCCTGTTTCCTGGAGGCCCTTTCCTCTTGAGTTTCTTATAGACAGTTGGGGTTCAGAATCTGTAAAGAGCTACTAGGCCTCATCTCAATTTCCACACCTCGATATACTTTCGATGTGTTCTATTCATAGTGGTGCACACTGAGCGTGCACATGCACACGCAGGAAGCTTCTGGTTGTGTGCTTTGTGTGGCCACATGGGATCCGCAGAGGAGACAGGAATATTGGAGGTGGCAGATTTCCTCTGTTACCTGGGAACAAGTGAGAGGGCTTATTTTTGGCTGCCTGTCAAGGCATTGAGATCAATACCGGGGTCCTGCTAAGAATATGACAGGGTACTTGTCTGTTTCAATGGCATTTAGAGAATAAATGTTTACTTGTACACAGATAACTGTCAAGTATTCAGCTTATTATAAAACCCCAAGTGTTTTCCCCTTAAAAATTTGCACAAGACATACACACATTAAATAAGCCAATGCAAAGCTTAATGGTTAAAGAAGCTTACACTACATGCAGAACCACAATTAAGTAATAAGAAACAACCAGTGTGTACTGATCTGGTTTGTGACATCCACACACTTGTTAACACACATTTTTTTGTGGAAAATCAGACTTGTTAAACTTGCAGACTTGTCGTTACCAATAGCCTAGTGGTATTGTGTGTAAAAATAGTTGAAAAAATGTACGATTTTGAATAATGTACTGTGAAAAATATTTATTGTTTTTTTTTTTTAGAGTGAATGTTTTTAAAGAACCAACAGCAAACAAATACTGGATGCAGAAATACAAAAATGTAAAAGCAAATGAAATATGGGGAAACATGAAAGGAAGGCATGTAGAAACAAAATTCGAATGTCTAGAATTTTTTATAAGGCACAAAGCAATCTTTTCTGATGTAATTTTTAACAAGATGGGGATGGAACAAAGTGGAATGTGTAAAGTATGTCAAAAAGAAGAAGAAGGTTTTTTACACATGTTTTTATATTGTCAAGAATTGGAAGGTTTTTTTAAAGATTGTAAAGTTTTAATTAAACGACTACTTGGAGACTGGGATGAAATTGAAACAGAACGGAGCAGAGTAGTAATGTTGGGATGGAATAAGAAAAATTAAAATAAGAAAATAGAAAACCTATGTATAATGTTGATGAAAAATGCAATGTGGGAAAGGAGAACTGTGGCAAAAAACGAGAACATGGAGATGGATGTATGGGGGATTTTAAGGAGGAAAATGGAAAGATATGTGGAAAAACTGTATGTATATTATAAAATTGAGAACATTTTGAGTGAGCTGTACAAAATTCTGACGGACAAAGCTTGTCAAGTTTTTAAAGAAATGAACTGGAAAGTACCACAGTTTTAATGTTTTGAATATGAAATGATCTTTACTGTCTGTTTTATTATGTTTTACCGTATAAGATTGTAATTAAAATTATTTCAATAAAAAAAAAAGTGGTACTGTGTGCCGACATATTGCACTGACATGCTAACGGCGACCCAAGTTCGATTCCCAGCTCGAGGTCTTTTGCCGATCCTTTCCCTTTCTCTGCTCCCAATGATTTCCTGTCTGAAATATATACTGTCCTATCATAATAAATAAAAAAACTCTTAAAAATAATAAAAAATCAATAAATAAAACTTGCAGACTTGTGATAGACTCATTTAAGCCTCCTCTTGTCACTGTAAGAGGCTCCTGTAGGCTCATTCACTTCTTGAAGACGCTGTTTGACTGCAGAACAACCAACATGTCTAAATAAAGAAATTCAGCTTGAAACGAGTCTCCAGGACTGCGTTCTCATGTTTCCAACATCTGTGCATTTATAAGACTGAATTTTCTACTCTCAAGCCAGTTCTGTCTCTAAGGTTATGTATTTTTTTTTTGTTGGATAACCAGATTAGAGTAATCCTGTTTTTCTTTAAAGCTGAATGTGAAACTCTTCAATCCTTAATCTCTCCTTTTCTTCCACGGTTCCCAATGCAGCCTCAGGACTCTAGTGTTTATTTCTTTTTCGCTTTCCAACACAGTCAGATCACTAGTCTTGAGTAGATCAGCTTCGCTTTACACAGAAGCAGCGGCAATCTTCTGCAGTACGATAATGCTTTAAGACATCAGGGAATTTAAGGGTACTTTGTAGTATCTGGTTCATTAGATAGTAAGAATGGGAGTTTCAACAGAATTAAAAGAGGAAGCGTTTGAGTTCCGTGCAACTTGCATTAACAATCCATTAACCATTAAGACATTTAGCTCAATAAACAACTAAGTAGCTGTTTATTAGTAGTTAATGTAGTAGTTTTTTATGGACAGTGTTAGGCATGTAAAATAAAAACAGTCAGTATCATAATAGACAAGTAATAAGCTGGTAGTGTGAATTGTTAATTCAACTTAATTTTTTTATCGTAATCATAGGTCAATACCGTGATAATACTGTAAGTCATCATTAACTAGCTTCAAATCAAAAATTTAGACCAGCAGAAGCCCAGAAAAAAAATCTTGGTGTATACTGGCTCTAATATTTCCAAACAAGATGATGATCGGCCATTGGGCTTCGTCAGGCTAATAAACGCCGGCTCTCATTAGGTTAACATTGGATTGCATTGACCTGGTTCGGCAGTAGCATCGGCCATTGCCTGAAGAGATCGCTCTGACTGGTTATTTAGCAACAAATCAGAGTACGATTGTGACGTAGAAAGTAAACAGGTCAGATCAAGAAGGAACACAAAGCGGCAGCCAGCTGTCTATAATTCTCAAATATTTGCAAACAATATGAATTATTAGACAGACATATTTGCAGGAGGAAATGATTTTGTGGTGAGCGAGAATTACTGTGATAATGGCACTGAACGCTGCTTTGTTTGTAATGTAATATCATGTGTATTTATATAGCGCATTTATTGTGTATAGCCACAAATCCGAAGCGCTTCACTATCATGAGGGGCGTCTCTCCACACCACCACTAGTGTGCAGCATCCACTTGGATGATGCGATGGCAGCCACAGGACAACAGCGCCAGTGCGCTCACAACACACCAGCTATTGGTGGAGTGGAGAGACAGTGATAGAGCCAATTCGATGTATGGGAGTGATTGGGAGGCCATGATTGCAAGGGCCGATTGAGGGACTTTGGCCAAGACACCAGGGATACACCCCTGCACTTTACGAGAAGTGCCATGGGATTTTTAATGACCACAGAAAGTCAGGACCTCGGTTTAACGCCTCCTCCGAAAGACGGCGCCCACTGACAGTATAGTGTCCCCTTCACTTTTACTGGGGCATTAGGACTCACACAGACCACAGGTTGAGCGCCCCCTCCTGGCCTCTTTAACTAAACTTCTAACAGCAACCTAGTTTTCCCATGTGGTCTCCCATCCAGGTACTGACCAGGCACAGCCCTGCTTAGCTTCAGTGAGTAACTGTCTTGGGCTGCAGGGTGATATATGCTTTGGACGTGGGTAGGGTTGTAACGGTATGAATTTTTTACGGTATGATAATCGTCTAAAACAATACCACGGTTTGACGGTTTCGCGGTATACGGTATGTTACAAAAGTTACAAAATAATAGAACAGTGAAGCAAATTTGACTTTTTCCAAATAATATATTTTTAGTTACTATAAACAACACCACTTACAATGAACAAATAAAAATAAGAAAATAATAAATAATGTGTCAAAGTCCAAATAAAGTCCAAATAAACATGGTGCAAATCCTCAGTAAAAAAATAGATATAAATATTTACTATACTATAAATAGTTACATAACGAAACTAGATTCAATATGAAACATCCTTAGGTTTTATGTGCCAGCATGGATATGGTTGTCTGTGGATATGGATTTGGATATGGTTGTCTGCAATGCAGAACTTTTTTTTTTTTTTGCGTTTTATTTAGCCGCGCATAAATGTATGCCTTTCTCTCATTCCGTGTTGTTCAAAAAGCTTGGTCCACAAACAAAAGCGAAACCTATGCTTATTGGTTGTGATATAGCGAGTTTGAACCAATCTGGGCATGGAGGAGGGACAATGCATGAATATATCATGTCTGGTTTGTCCGGAGACACAGTGACGAGCGTTTCTTTGTCAAATCAGCGTTGGCACATTTTGATGACGTAACCGCACTGATTCCGGAGCCTCTGAAAGTCCGCGAATGTTATGTGATACAGCAATGGAAAGCTGAGATTCTCTTCTTTATGCCAATCTTTGAATTGTATGAATCGGATCAGCGGATCAAAAGTTATTAAACATTTAAGAGCAATACTTATTTTTAGCCGCGGGCAGCTGTCTCGGTCTTTAAGGGTTAAAACCGTTGATATGCAATTGTTCATGGTATGATAATCGTGCACGTTCAAATCGTGGTAAACCGTCATACCGGTATATTGTTACAACCCTAGACGTGGGCATGGGAAGATCCAGTTTCTGCTTTGCACAAGAAAACAGACTAATGCCACCCACGGGTGTGGAAAAACACATCCTCTTATGCAGGCGCAGAATGTAAACTCTCACTTCAGTTGGCTTTTTGGTGCGTTCACATGCAGCTTTTTGGTCCAGACAGGGCCAGATGTGAGCCAACGCGAGGCAACAACACAGTTGGGTTTCAACTAGTTGTTAGTTACTTATTGTTTGGCATCGGCTTGGTGTGTCCCGGCTTGATTTAACGATCTGTTAATCATCTAATGAACTAATCATTTCTAGTTTACATTAAATTGCTAGCTTTCTACTTACTGTTGTGCTTCTGTTTGTTCCTCTCAGGACTGGGCAAAACGAAAAGGAAGACCAGTGCTCGTGATCCATCTCCCACACCCAGCACAGAAGCAGAATATCCATCCAATGGCAGCGCAGGAGGAGGCGGAGGGGGCGGAGCTGAACGAATTTATGACTTGAACATTCCAGCATTGGTGAAGTTCTCTTACGCAGCCGAGCGGGACGATGAACTCAACCTCGTCAAAGGGGAGAGGGTGGTCGTCATGGAGAAGTGCAGCGATGGCTGGTGGAGGGGTAGCCATGCTGGCCGTGTCGGCTGGTTCCCGTCTAACTACGTCCAAGAGGAGGTGGGATACACGGACAACGATGGGGTGTTCGGGGACACCGTGGGGGGGTTCCGGTCGTTGAAGGTGGGGCAAGGTGCAGCAATGGCCAACGGCCGGCCGGGGGGCTCTGGGAGCTCCGTTCTGCATGTGGTTCAGACTCTGTACCCCTTCAGCTCAGTCACAGAGGAGGAACTAAACTTTGAGAAGGGTGAGACTATGGAGGTTTTGGAAAAGCCCGAGAATGACCCGGAGTGGTGGAGGTGTAAAAACAGCCGCGGAATAGTAGGCCTTGTGCCTAAGAACTATGTGGTAGTGCTCGATGACGGGCCGGTAGCAAAGAGCTTAGGGTCAAGTCATGGATCCCCTCACATCAGTCACACAGTGCCCTCGCGTGTAGGAAAATTTGCTGGAAAGGGCTGGTACTATGGTAATGTGACACGGCACCATGCAGAGTGTGCGCTTAATGAGAGAGGAGTGGAAGGAGACTTCCTCATACGGGACAGTGAGTCGTCGGTAAGTCTAACTGATTTCTTTCACACACACATTCCGAACTGTTACCCATAGATTCATTTTCTTTCAGCTTAGTCCCTTATTTATCAGGGGCACCACAGCGGAATGAACCACCAACTACTTCAGCATATGTTTTACACAGCGGATGCCCTTCCAGCATACTAATAAACATCCATACATTCACACTTGCACTCATATATTACAGCCAGTTTAGTTCATTCAATTCACCTGTAACGCAGGAATCCCATGCGAACACGTGGAGAACATGCAAACTCCACACAGAAGTGCCAACTGACCCAGCCGGGACTCGCAACCTTCTTGCTGTGAGGTTACAGTGCTAACCACTGAGCCACCGCGCCACCCTTGTTACACGTAGATATTAAGCCTTATTTAGTTATATAAGGTATGGTATGAAACCAAAAAGGGAAGAAACTGCACTAGACAACTGAACCACACAGTGTGAGCCAATTATTTGTGCGGCCCACTGGACAGTGGATCAGTTCACTCGCACAGGACACTGAATGGATTGTGTGAGACCAATTTGGATGGTGCTGAATAAACCATGAAACTTGGACCGCTTATTTGAATTTTTTCGAGACTTTGACTTCTCATAGAGTCCAGTATGATCAAAAATATACATAAACAAAAGATGTAGATTATATATTAATTTCAAATGGAATGCATTTTTTAAAGCAAATTTGCACATATAATTACTGTTATATTACTGTTAGGCCTTTCATGATAATTTTTTTATGATATGATATATTGCACCAGATATATATTGCGATCTACAATATTATTGTCATTTTATGCAATAGAGATGCGCGGATGGGCTATTATTTCATCCACACCCGCATCACAAAACTCATCATCCGTCCGCCATCCATCCGCACTAACATTTTAAAACCGCACCCGCCCGTCATCTGCTGACTGAGCTCTTTATTTGAATGGCTTATTCCTTTTTATTATTAAATGAATGTTTCTTTATTGATTATTAGAAAAAAAGAGAATGACTTTAATGACATGCAGTTAATCCAAACGTGCAAGTCAAATCCAGCATTAATTGACGCTTTGAAGTGACGCTAAACAATACGAGGACGTGTCTTTTCACTTGATTCGATTCCTCGGTCGGTCCTTGAGTCTTTTCCTTGCTTCCTTCCCTCGCATCCTATAGGGGTGGAAAGACGAGGAAAGAAAGCAAGGAAAGGAAACGAGGATACACAAATAAGAAATGAGAAGCACCCCTATAAAGCTCTCAGAATATCAGCAGTGAACTCCGTCTCCAATTGGCGCACAGGGACAAAAATAAATAAATTGCCTAAATTAAACGCACTGTACTGTACAATTTTTTTTATTATTATTGTAGCCTAGAAAACGCATTTTGACACATCATTTCAACATTCAGACGAGAGCGCCTGGCCTCTAATGCGGCCTGCTGCACTGAAGGAGCGCTCGCTCGCAGCACTTGTTGCTGGAATGCATAGAATTCTCTTGGCAAGGTGCTGTAGACGTGGGAATGACTGCCTTGTTTCTCCCAAAAGGAAAGTAGATTTTCCTCTGCTGATCCGTCTATACGGGAGTTTGTAGATGAAGACTTCTGTACTTCATCCAGAATTAGTGTATCCGATTCCTCCTCTCATTCTGTGAAGTCAGTCCTAGGCTTTTTCGTTGGTGCGCCAGCTATGTGTACAAAAACAGTACAACCGCCCACCACCCGCCTGAATTTAATTAAAATATTATTTTTCGTCACATCATCCGCCCGATCCGCGGTTTATCCGCGGATTCCGCGGCTGTAACCGCCATCCGCGCATCTCTATTATGCAACTCATTATATAATGCCTGAATTACAATATATTAGCATCATAATGCAAGTACACTCTTAAAAACACATCATATTTTATTCTTAAAAATATTTAATTTAACTATTTAAATTATAAATTATAGTCATTTTTTTCAGTTCAACAATTAGGCATTGGAATCAGAAAATGCATTTTCTAAATAAATAGTAATAAATGTTAACAAAAAAAGTGCAAGGTAAAAAGTAACAGAGGCTGCGATATCTGCTACCAGACCTATTTCCAGTTGCCAGACACCCACATGAACATATACTAAAGTAATTCACAGTAGGCGAAGCAGTGGCGCAGTAGGTAGTGCTGTCGCCTCACAGTAAGAAGGTCACTGGGTCGCTGGTTCGAGCCTCGGCTCAGTTGGCGTTTCTGTGTGGAGTTTGCATGTTCTCCCTGCGTTCGCCTAGGTTTCCTCCGGGTGCTCCGGTTTCCCCCACAGTCCAAAGACATGCGGTACAGATGAATTGGCTAGGCTAATGTTTCCCAGAGATGGGTTGCGGCTGGAAGTGCATCCGCTGCGTAAAAAACTTGCTGGATAAGTTGGCGGTTCATTCCGCTGTGGCGACCCTGGATTAATAAAGGGACTAAGCCGACAAGAAAATGAATGAATGAATGAATGAATAATTCACAGTAAATACTCTCTAATGTTTTTTAATCATACTAACACTGAAATAGATAGATAGAGATTGTAGCCATTACAGACATTGTAGCCACACCAGCCCATATTACCACACCGACACAGCCCCACCCACGGACACACACAATCATTACTTGTATTGGTGTACAGATGTTAAAATAATATAAACAGTAACATAGTGTATGTAATAGATATTTAAACATTTAGGGCCCTATCATACACCCGGCGCAATGCGGCTCAAGGCGCGACACAATTGTTGTTTGCTAGTTTTAGCTCGGCGCAGGAGTCAGTTTGACGTTTTGCACCACGCAGTTTAAATAGCAAATGCATTTGCGCTCCTGCATGCATTCCTTCTAATAGACAACAACAGGGCAGGCGACATCTATTGTATATATCCATGAGTATCTGTCAGGTGTTGTTTTATTTTAGTCAGTACTGCCATCTGGTGTTTACACATGAGACAGCAGAAGCTACAATGTCCCATTCATTTATTTCTCCATGTCTCTCTCTCTGTTTTACTCCCCAGCCCAGTGACTTCTCCATTTCTCTGAAAGCTGTGGGAAAGAACAAGCACTTCAAGGTGCAGCATCAGGACGGAGTGTACTGCATCGGTCAGCGGCGTTTCAGCAGTATGGATGAGCTTGTAGAGCACTACAAGAAAGCGCCCATCTTTACCAGTGAACAAGGAGACAAACTCTACCTTGTCAAGGCCCTTGGCTAAATCTGACTTTTTTTTCCCTCAACAAGCATTACCTCTTTTCCTCTTTCCTCTATCTTTTTGTTTCCTGCACACTCCTGACATAGGATTCCTTCTTAAGCATTGACATTTCAGATCCCTACATTGCCTCGACTCTTGTAGGGAGCAGTAGCAACTTTAAACAAAGATGTCCGTCCTTGATAACCGTGTCCGATTTTGAAGGTTTATAGGTAAATGATGTAAAGACAATGCCGTTTTCACAGCCACTTTTCGGCTCTTCCTGCTTTCAAGCTGGTTAATCCTCAACCTCAAGCCACATTACATTAGTTTACATTCTTCTGCCCCAAAGAGAATCGCAGTATGTACCTTTGTAGCTCCTGTTCTGATTGGATTCATGTGTGTGATTCTTGATACTGACGGCCTGGAAAAGAACAAAGAGTGATTTTGGTTCCCAACGGATTGCCATTCCATTCACAGGAGAGTTCGTCTGAAGATCACCCAAACATCTCAGTGTGTTTACACTGTCAAAGTAACACATAGGATGACAGTCAGATTTCACCCTGTATTAAATCGGTGCTGTCCCATCCTCTGAGCCTTTACTTTGTTTTTTGCATCTACAGTCCGTCCAGCATTAATAAAAGGAAGTGTTTGGATTTACCTACACAGCTTTCCAGGTATTTCTCCTGGATCCGAGTCACTTCAGGGTTTCTTCAGTATCAGGGTACTTCATAAAGGGAGATCAATGCTGCGGAGACTGGGATAAAGAGTGGAGCTGTAGCTTGTAAGAGAGAGAGAGAGAGGGTAGTTTCAGAGTTTTGAATGTGTGTCCTTTCAACCAAATGTGCCACCCCACTTCCAGTTCTGCTACTATTGATGTCTTATCGCACCTCACCAACTCTGCTCTCAGTAACACACCGTTGATTGTGAACACTAATTCAAGAGTAATACAAACAAACATGTTGATTTTATTTCTTTACGTTATGTTAGTTGCTCTGTTTACCAATAAGCCTGTTGGTCAAGGGGTTTTCAGATTTTTTTTTTTTTAAGTCTATTTGTCTGAATGTTATTGAGCAATGTTATTTAATTCCTCTTTCCACTGTATGTACATATATATATTATATTAAAGAAAAAAAAGATATGGTGCATATATATGAATCGTTTAGATCCAGCATTATGGTACTGTATTGAGGACAGTGTGGTGAGAATTGAAATACTTTTGTTCAATAAAAGTTTTGCAGAATAAGTTAAAAGGACCTTCTGCGTTGTGGCTTTTCTTAACGTGTATATATCACAATAGAACTATGTGGATTTCTATTGTACGGAGAATAATTTTACAAAATGAGTATCATATTTCATCTGTCATGTGTGCAGTTGACCAATAGATGTCGCTAACTGACAGCTCTGGAAAAAGGAGAAATTACAAGGAAACTTTCTGTTTATATATACAGCTCAACTGTATATATATATATATATATATATATATATATATATATATATATATATATATATATATATATATATATATATATATATATATATATGATTAGTAACCTTTTTGAAACTCAAGATGGCAGCATTTATCTTTTCTAGCTAGTTCAGAGAGAGAGAGAGAGAGAGAGAGAGAGAGACGTCAGATGCGCTATTATACCTTGTTTTAGGGACATGTGCTTGCTGTAAAGAAAACACTACAAACCAGCAACTATTAACCATGGTTTCTTGTTTGTTTTGGGATCTCCATTAGGATTTGGTGCAAAAAAATCACAATATGAAAAAAGTAACCATGTAGAAATGTAAATTCTATACAAGTAAAAATGCTGTGTGTGTGTGTGTGTATTTATTTATTAATTTTAATTTATTATTTTTATTAATTTACTTTATTTTTATTGATTTATTTGTTTTATTTATTTATTATTTTTTTCATTAATTTATTTTTTATTTATGTAGTTAGTTATTTTGTATTCATTTATTCATTTTTTATTTCATTTTTATTCATTTATTTAGTTATTTTATTTTTATTAATTAGTTTTTATTTTTATTTATTCATTTGGTTATGTTTATTTATTTTTATTTATTTATTTTATTCATTCATTTATTGATTTTATTTTTATTTATTTAGTTAGTTATTTTATATTCATGTGTTTAGTTATTTTATTTTTATTTATATATTTTTATTTATTTTATTCTTATATATTTATTTATTCTATTATTTCATTGTTATTCATTTATTAAGTTATTTTCTTTTTGTTTATTTATTTAATTTATTTTCATTCATTTATTTTATTTATTTAGTTAGTTATTTTATATTCATTTATTTATTTGTTGACTTATTTATTATATTATTTATTTATTTAGTTATTTTCATTTATTTAGTTAGTTATTTTATATTCATTTTTAAGTTATTTTATTTGTATGTATTTGTATTCATTTATTTATTAATTAATTAATTTAATTTTTTTATTTTAGTTAGTTATTTTATATTCCTTTATTTATTTATTTATTTATTTTATTCTTATTTATTTATTTATTTATTTCATTTTTATTCATTCATTATTTTAGTTTTATTAATTTTAGTTATTTTATTCCTATTTATTTATTTATTTATTTTATTTTTATTCATTTTAAAGAAATGTGCAGAATACAGATTGTGTGTTTTTCTAGTACAAGAAGCTGAACACCCCTGACCTAGAGGACAGCAGATGTTCTGTCCTAAAAATAAACATTTTGTGCAAAAATGCAAATGTCTTCCAATCGAGGAGGTCTGGCAACCCCGTTTTAGGATCAGCTTGTCATCCACCATTTCTGAAAGATCTCTTGTGTTCTTCTGAGTGTTTGTGGCTGATCAAGGTTTGCCACAGTCCTGCTTGTACAGAAGTGTGATGTTCTCTTTGGTCTGTTTGTCAGACAGAATGAACATTGTGCTGATGATTGTGAAGGTGTTCAGTGTCTGTCTGTCTCTCTGTGAACATTTTCACTCCCACCCCTGAAATCTGCCATGTCAATACAAATTTATATAAACTCCAATGACACCGTGACCAGCAAATGTTCACAGGGCCTTTTTCTTCTGCTTTTCTACCTGTCTGTGTAATCGAAAAACCCCTGAAGTAACATGGATGTGTCAAGTCTGGCTTGAAGAGACAATCTAACTGCACCTTTTTTTGGTCAAAATTGAAGTACTCTTGTTATTTGCTGTTCAGATTGAGAAGGACACACACACAAGCTCAGACTTCAGAGTTTTCCTCTGCTTCTAACTTTTAGGTAAGTTTCTTCTCTTTAAACTAGCAGCATTATTTTAGACATCAGTACTTTGATTCATTAATAATGCACCACCTTTTAAATTGTAAAGTGCTTTCTGCATTCTGTGCAGATTTGAAGTGTAAACATTTTTAAACAAGTCAGATGTTAATGTGACTAAACGTTTTCTCTTTTAGGCAAGTCAGAATTATCTGATTAGTTTCTGTTAAGCTTAATAGCAGAATAATGAGAGATATATTTTGAAAATTTGTTTGAACTTTTCTTGAAAGTCAAGTTTACATACAATATGATTATTCTGCCTCTGAAAAAGCTCAGATGATGGTGTCAAGGTTTTAGAAGTTTCTGATTGGCTAATTGACAACATTTGAGTTTATTGGAGGCACAACTGTAGAATAGTATTTAAGAAAAACCTCAAACACACTGCTTCCCTGTGTGACGATATGGGAAAATCAACAAGCCAGAAACAACAACAAAGCCAGATTACAATTTGATAAATTACAGTGCGAAAATTAATATTTTTTGAGACATGTCCTGTGGTCTGATGGAACTAAGATTGAACTTTTTGGCCATAATGACCAGTGTTTGGGGGACAAAGGGAAAAGCTTACAAGCCTAGGAACACCACCCCAACTGTGAGATATGGGGGCGGCAGCATCATGTTGGGGGGCTGTTTTGCTGCAGGAGGAACTGGTCCACTTCACAGCATATGGCATCATAAAAAAAGAACATTATGTAGAAATACTGAAGCAACATCTCAAGACATCAGCCAGGAAATTAAAACTTGGCCACAAATGGGTCTTCCAAATGGACCATGACCCTAAGCACACTGCCAAAATAGTTAAAATGTGCTTTAAGGACAACAGAGTGATTGTTTTGGAGTGGCCATCACAAAGCCTACAACACACTGAACCTAAAAGGTACACTTTTAAATTTGAGTTCATAAAAAAAATACAAAAAGCCCCTCTTTTTTTTAGGAGTTTATTATAACACAGACAACATATACAATTTTTTAAATACTTTTAATAGTGTTTTATGAAAATGGGGTTTTCTTTAAAATGATACCAAATTTTTGTATTTACACCTCTGCATGCGGATTTGGGAAGCTTTTAGATTTGGGTAGGCAAAATCCAGGCGGAAATCCCAAACTAGCACTGGGGTTTAAGAGGTTAGGGTTAGTCGCATTAATTGTCCATAAGTAATGTATTTGTACGTATAATTTGTAACGACTGAAATCATATCACTTTGCTTATACTTTGCTTTCTGTTGAAGGTGCTTAATGTGAGTTTGGATATCATTTTATGCTTTTAAACATATTCGAATTATACAAACGGTGAGCATTTTTCTTATTACATTCGTCACAGAGAACCGCCAACTTTTCCAATTGCCTGTATTTTGCAATGACAACCCTGCTGAAATATTTAGCTTAAACCAGCCTAGGCTGGTTGGCTGGATTTAGCTGGTTGACCAGCCTGGTTTTAGAAGGGTTTTGGCCATTTCCAGGCTAGTTTCCAGTAATTTTCAGCCTGGTCTTAGCTGGTCAGGCTGGAAAATGGCCAGCTAAAACCAGCTTGATCAGCCTGGTTTAAACTGGACATAGCTGGTTTTGGCTGGACACCTAGCCTGGCTAGGCTGGTCAAGCTGGTTTTAGCTGGTCATTTCCCAGCCTGACCAGCTAAGACCAGGCTGGAAATGGCTGGAAACCAGCCTGGAAATGGCCAAAACCCCTCTAAAACCAGCCTGGTCGACCAGCTAAAACCAGCCAACCAGCCTAGGCTGGTTTAAGCTGGATTCTTCTGCATGGAAAATGAGCATTTGTTCATTTAACACAATATACATTTGAAAAAAAAAATCATTATAATTTCAAATCCTCCTGTGATATTAAAATTATTTTTCAAATCATAAGTGCATTACAAGTGTTGTTTAATAAAGAACATTTGAACTGTTTTAATAACCAGTTTCTTATAACTAGTTTGCTTTGTTTTTGCCATGATGACACAACATATTTCACAAGATACTATTATTCATTTTAAAGTGCAATTTAAAGACTTAATTAGTTTAACTAAGCAAATTAGCTTAATTAGGCAATCTATTTGACAACAGTGGTTTGTTCAACACAATCTCACGGCAATTCGTAACTTTTTGATTTGGTGGCTAATTCGTATGAATTCGTATCTAATTCGTACAATATAGTACGATTTGCTCATCCCCCAATGACGGTTGGGTTTAGGGGTGGTGTTAGGTCCCACATCTCCTTTTTAAAATCGTACAATTTTGTACGACTGAACTCGTACAAATAAGCCACTAAACTGGCCAAACGTAAAATACTTAAATTTTCTCATGAGATCAGGCTGAGTTTGTTTTGTAAATTTCACAACAGGTCTGATACCTTTGTAAGCTGTATATTTTGAATGAAAGTGTGTGTACTGTATATTGACAAAACACACGCTTGCTAAGCTGTATTAAATGCTATTTTTATCAATAAATATTAGCTTATTTTACATGTCATCCTTTCCATATATTACTTGCGAGACTGAAAATCCCTGATTCTCTCCTTTGTACAGGGTGCAGATGATGTCTCATATCCGAGTGTTTCTGCTTCTCTGCACGTTCCTGCTGATCTTCTTCTGTGCAGCAGGTACTGTAACATCTCCATTCACTTGTCTGCTGGTGTGATTAGATCTACTCAAGTATTTACTCTATTATTGTTTCTAGCCTGTTTCGGCTTTAGCACCGCCAGATTAAACAGACTAAAAATCCATTAACACCACCGAACTAAACTGTCCAAACATTTGTCTGGTGAGTTTGGCGCAGTCTAGCATTTTGGGAGATAATTACACAGGCCTTTCGCCAATGAAGATTTTCAAAATGAACTGTAAAACGGATTGAATGTCATGTAAAAGTGCTATATGAATGTGTTCTCTGTCCTTGAGTATTCTTGTTTGGTAGTTGGTAGAAACGGGGAACATAACTTCCTTCAGATGTAGGTTATTCCTGTGGACCTTATTGATTTGCTTACCGAGGGTCTTAAATATTTGAAATTCTCAAACATCTCATATTTTGTGT
>NC_141029.1:6675000-6677500 GCF_052040795.2 Danio rerio | reverse complement strand
CCCTCTTAAAGTTTAAAAATAACCCAACAAAGCACCAAATATTGAACCCAACTAATTGACTATTACAATAACCTCACAAAGGTTAAAAATGACCCAACAAAGCACCAAATATTTAACCCAACTAGTTGACATAAATACATAACCTAATAAAGGTTAAAAATAACCCAACAAAGCACCAATTATTTAACCCAACTAGCTGACATAAATACATAACCTAATAAAGGTTAAAAATAACCCAACAAAGCACCAATTATTTAACCCAACTAGTTGACTTTTAAATAAAAAACCTCTTAAAGTTTAAAAATAACCCAACAAAGCACCAAATATTGAACCCAACTAATTGACTATTACAATAACCTCACAAAGGTTAAAAATGACCCAACAAAGCACCAAATATTTAACCCAACTAGCTGACATAAATACATAACCTAATAAAGGTTAAAAATAACCAAACAAAGCACCAATTATTTAACCCAACTAGCTGACATAAATACATAACCTAATAAAGGTTAAAAATAACCCAACAAAGCACCAAATATTGAACCCAACTAATTGACTATTACAATAACCTCAGGTTAAAAATGACCCAACAAAGCACCAAATATTTAACCCAACTAGTTGACATAAATACATAACCTAATAAAGGTTAAAAATAACCAAACAAAGCACCAATTATTTAACCCAACTAGCTGACATAAATACATAACCTAATAAAGGTAAAAAATAACCCAACAAAGCACCAATTATTTAACCCAACTAGTTGACTTTTAAATAAAAAACCTCTTAAAGTTTAAAAATAACCCAACAAAGCACCAAATATTGAACCCAACTAATTGACTATTACAATAACCTCACAAAGGTTAAAAATGACCCAACAAAGCACCAAATATTTAACCCAACTAGTTGACATAAATACATAACCTAATAAAGGTTAAAAATAACCCAACAAAGCACCAATTATTTAACCCAACTAGTTGACATAAATACATAACCTAATAAAGGTTAAAAATAACCCAACAAAGCACCAATTATTTAACCCAACTAGTTGACTTTTAAATAAAAAACCTCTTAAAGTTTAAAAATAACCCAACAAAGCACCAAATATTGAACCCAACTAATTGACTATTACAATAACCTCACAAAGGTTAAAAATGACCCAACAAAGCACCAAATATTTAACCCAACTAGCTGACATAAATACATAACCTAATAAAGGTTAAAAATAACCCAAGAAAGCACCAAATATTTAACCCAACTAGTTGACATAAATACATAACCTAATAAAGGTTAAAAATAACCCAACAAACTACCAAATATTTAACCCAACTAGTTGACATAAATACATAACCTAATAAAGGTTAAAAATAACCCAACAAACTACCAAATATTTAACCCAACTAGTTGACATAAATACATAACCTAATAAAGGTTAAAAATAACCCAACAAACTACCAAATATTTATCCCAACTAGTTGACATAAATACATAACCTAATAAAGGTTAAAAATGACCCAACAAAGCACCAAATATGTTTAACTCAACCTTTGGGTTAAATAAATAACTCAACGTTTTTTAGACAGTATAGAGTTTGGATGTTCTCCCCGTGCAGATCTCTAAAAAAATAAAAGAAGATTAAGATGTTGATCGACTTCAAATTTGAGAAATAATTTGGTGTAATTTGCCATTTCTTTTACTGACATTTTCTCTTTGAAAATTGTCTTCCCTTCATTTTGTTGTTGTTTTTTAATGTTCTAACGCTATTTAAATGACAACGACGATACACTTCAAAGGCAAGACTTGGGCAAGACTTCTTCCGATGATTTTTCATCACTGCTGTGTTACTAAATTGTCTTTTCACAAGCCTTTAGTCTGACACTGTGATTTACTGCTAGGGAGGAGCTCAGCTGCAGAGAAAGGCATCAGGGCAGTTTTGCTGACTGATTTATGTGTCATGTTATATTATGGCCTCCAGTACAGCTCCATGTCTGCAGGTTCTCATCAGGCTCCGTTATCGGTTTTGAACACACGGTTCAAAGGCTTTGAGCATTCACTGAGTCAGCATCCGATATCTCTCTCACCAAAAATAATTCAATTATCAACAGCAAAATGTCATCGTTTTAATCAAATTTTCCTGTGGTTTCAAAGGTCTGAGTGTGTGGAAATGATGACACCATTCTCCCTTTCCAGTGAACCATTCCTCAAAGGTTTGCCTTCATGTAGGCTTCTTAATAAATTATTATTTTTTTGATTAATTAAAAAGTCATGATATATAATTTGCAAAAGCTTAGAAAGATACATCTAAAAGATTTAGGCCCCGTTTACACTAGTGCGTTTTAGTTTTAAAACGGCGTTGTAGAATGAAAACGATCCGCGTCCACACTCGCGTTTTACCCAGCGTTTCTGAACAGCTCTCCGTCCACACCAAAACGCTGAAAACGCACATCACGTGACCACACAGACACTCTCGGGCAAGCGCTCCAGCATTTCTACCCAGATGAGA
>NC_141029.1:6390000-6462500 GCF_052040795.2 Danio rerio | reverse complement strand
CAACCAGACATCTGTAGCTCAGAGCTTATTGATTACATTACACCTCAGTTTAGAATCCGTTTTTGTGCGAGTCAAATGTCATCCAATCAAGAGCAAACAGACAGTGGTGTAATTACATCGATCATCTTCATACTGCAGCTCATAAAAGAATGACCTTTATTTTCAGAATGACTATAAAGAATGGCAGACCAATACACCGATTTAGATTATTGCACATTTGATTGTTAGTAGGCAGTTTTCTTTTCCTTCTTTTTTTTTTAGTTGAACTATTTATTTCAATCAAACCAAACATGCACTGTAAAAATATCTGTAAATGAACAGTTTTTTTCATATTTTGTGATTCATGTTTTTATTTTTTATTTATGCATTTGACTTGCTTTAAAAGACCTTGATCTTTCATCCAAAAACTTTAATTCTTGAAAATTAAAAAAAGGGACTTTTATTAACATTTTGGTAACTTTATTTTGATGTTCCGTTTGTGTATTAGGAGACCCCTGCTGAAAAATCCAGCTTAAACCAGCCTAAGCTGGTTGGCTGGTTTTAGCTGGTCGACCAGGCTGGTTTTAGAGGGGTTTTGGCCACTTCCAGGCTGGTTTCCAGCCATTTCCAACCTGGTCTTAGCTGGTCAAGCTGGGAGATGACCAGCTAAAACCAGCTTGACCAGGCTAGCCAAGCTGGGAGTCCAGCCAAAACCAGCTATATCCAGCTTAAACCAGGTGCTGGTTTAAAAAAAAAGCTGGTTTTAGCTGGATTTGGCCGGTCATTTTCCAGCCTGACCAGCTAAGACCAGGCTGGAAATAGCTGGAAACCAGCCTGGAAATGGCCAAAACCCCTCTAAAACCAGCCTGGTCAACCAGCTAAAACCAGCCAACCAGCCTAGGCTGGTTTAGGCTGGATTTTTCAGCAGGGACTTTCTGCTTAATATCTGTTGAACTTATTTAACTGACTATAAGAAACTTTGCAAGCACATGTCAGCTTACACTAACCCTAACCCCAACCTAACAGTCGACTGATAAGGCCGTACTCAGACTATGTACAGTTGCCCCGAACCCGGCCAAAGCACGCTTGTCCCCAATCCAGTCTCCCCCGATGGCCTGCACTCAAATTACAATCGGGCCTGGGCGCTTACGTCATCGATGCTGCGCTGTTCAGTGAGCACTCTCGCTCAACATAGTGGAGATTTCTCTAGTTATATTGTTTCAGTCGTTTGATTTGTAGTGACATGCAGTCAAATATTTCGCCAAACAGTCCTTAGGGATGCTGTGACACGCAGTCAGATATTTCGCCGAACAGATCCGCCACTTTTGGTGCTCATAAACAGTCATAAAGCTCTCGTGCTGCAGGAATGAGGAGGTCTGCTGATGGCGCGCAGCTGTCGTGCAGTGAGGGGTTCTCGTCTTTAATAAACTACGGCAGCTTGCATTCACTGAACAGTAAGAATAATTAATAAATCCATATGAAACTGTCCCTTAAAAGTCACGTCTCGCTTTCAGTTTCGGGCTTTGGCGCATTTTGCACTCACACATATATATATATATATATATATATATATATATATATATATATATATATATACAGTTGAGGTCTGACTCCTTGACTCCCAGATGAGGTCTGACTCCCAATTTCTGTTTAACGGAAACATAATAGTTTTAAGAACTAATTTCTATTTACTGATTTATTTTATCTTTGCCATGATAACAGAGTAAATTATATTTGACTAGATATTTTTCAAGACACTTCTATACAGCTTAAAGTGACATTTAAAGGGTTAACTTGGTTAATTAGGTAGTAGCTTGGCAGGTTAGGGTAATTAGGCAAGTTATTGTTTAATGATGATTTGTTCTGTAGACTATCGAAAAAAAAAATATAGCTTAAAGGGGCTAATAATTTTGACCTTAAAATGTTTTTAAAAAATATTTAAAACTTCAGTGTTTACTAAACTTTTGTGTTCAGGCAAAAACAAGTTCAGTTTTCAGTCTTAGTATTGTGATGTGCCATATTCAAGTAGCAGCAGCGCTTGAGAAATAATTTAGGTAAGAGCAAAAGTAATTTACATATAAAATCCTGGTAACCAATTATTAAAAACTTTTTTTATACATTAAGAGTACTGGCCTTATTGTACAATGTGGAAACAAACTTTTCTGTGATTGTTTTAAGACTTTCAATTCAATTGCCTGTGGGAAAAATGACTAGGAATAACAAACAGCAATAAACAGTCAAATTGCTTGCTCTAAAATTGTGCTTATTACTATACATAATAATAATAATAATAATAATAATAATAATTAGAAAATACTAGTTAGCAAAACTAAAACTGCTTAAAACACCGTAATTTATTTTAGAGTTTGCATAACCAATGATTGATCTTATCCACCCGTTACCCACTCATAAGTAAATATGCAGCCTATTTTTTTTTGATTACCTGACCGGCGCATTAACAGCAGCATCCGCTGAGAAAACCAAGAAATTATGTGCTCGCATTTACTTGTCGTGAAGAACAAGTTCAAAATTAAACATGTTAGACTTTCTGTGATGGTGTCGTGAGGCGTCACAGGCTTGGTATCGGTTGTCGTGAACTATGCCTCATTACCAGGCGAAATGATTGAATCTTGTGTCACGGCACCCATTTGTCGTTTATAAATCCCCACGACAAAGCCTGATCTCACGAGGAAATGTGAGTATTTTACGTTTTGTCAGTTTGGTGGCTAATTCGTGCTAGTTGATTTGTACGAAAATGTACAATTTTAAAAAGGAGGCGTGGCACCCAACCCCGCCCCTAACCCCAACCGTCATTGGTTGATGAGCAAATTGTACTAAATTGTACAAATTAGGTCGTACGAATTCATACAAATTAGCCACTAAAGCAAAAAGTTAGAAAATGCCATGAGATTGTGTTGCATGACACCCCTATACGTCAAGGAAATCATGGCAAAATTGTGACAAATTTGTGTGATCTGACCGGGGCTTTAAACGTATATTCTAAATCTCTATTTAACGTCAGAAAATTAACGTCTAATTGATGTTTTGCAGATGATTGAAGGCTTTAATAAATATATCTTTTAGATCTTCTACATTTAAACAGAAAAACATCAGTTCGACATCTCGACAATGTAGGTGTGCTATCAGACTGGCGATCCATCTGACAGTCAAGCTGCCTACCATTGATAACACCTCAGCTGCTGTCATCCAACACGTTCTTTACAGACTGAAGAAGATGAAACGTTCTATTCCAGCCTTAACCCTGTTTTACAGAGTGATAGCAGAGAGTCTGCTGTTAATAAATAACATCCTGAATCATACATTCAGATTCAGCTATCATTAAACATTTTTTTGGGGTGTTTACTGTTAAAATTAAATAAACATTTGCTTCCTGTATTATTTGTAAAAAAAATGTAATGTTGTCTGTATATTTTGGTCAAAGCTGTTATACTGGTTATATAAAAAAGCATAACAATCTGTAAAGCACTGATAGAAAAGGCATGTGACTTGATCCAAATGATGTTACTTCTTCTGGTGGGAAACTCTGGAAGGCATTGAGGAATGTCTTTATACGTCTCTCGTTAATTTGTGCAAAACATTTAGGATATGCCAATAGTAGATTAAATATTTGTTGACTCATTGTGATATTTCGGTAGATTTCTCATCCGCTTATTTTTTTTAAGTCTGTTTCAGACATGTCAAGTGGTTTCTGGATTGAGGTTAACGTCTTGACCTAAAGCAATTCTGCAATTCTGGAGTAAGACCTATAACACAAAGACGGAAGGAATTTCTCAAATTGCCATATTGGATTGTAGTTGTGAGTTTTCATTATAATGAATCACTTTTTCAGGAGATAAAAAGTTATCTTCTGAAAGTCCTTTAAGTTTAATCAGTCAGACTGACTGGTTTGTGTGGAAATGACCATAACAGTTTCTATGTGCATCTCTACCGCTGCTGTCAGTCACTCTGCAAGAAGTGATCACACCAGGACTGACTTAATGTCTTGGATTTTGAGCTGGCCTATGTCACCCATCAAAGGCTGTATAAACATCAAATTGAGGAAAGTGTGTGGAAATGCTCGTCACACTCTACTAAAAAGCTGAAAAGCAGTTTCATAGAAATGTTCATGGTGTGAATCGCTGTAGAAAATGAAGTCCATTGGAGTGAAGTGCCATGCCTTGTGAATATTAAATGTCAAACATTGACCAAGGAAGATGAGAGAGTTTAAAATTGATTATTGCATGCCAAAGGACTCAAGTTCAAGATGATGCAGGATGTTTGATGAAGCATGACAAGTCTTCAGCAGAGCAGGACAAAATAGAGTGTAATAGTCTAGCAAGGCAAGTTTATTTATATGGTACACACAACGGTAATCCAAAGTGCTTTATATAAACAGAAATAAAAGAGACAAGTATAAGAAAATAAAAATACCAAGGAACACAAATGATTAAAAATAGATTCAAATGTAATAAAACAGGTTTTGAAGGAATGAAAAAGAAAAACATAATAATATCATCTGTCGGACATTGCACAGTGCCCCTTCAGTAAAGGCACAGCTAAACAGATGTGTTTTCAGTCATTATTGGAACATGCCTAATGTTGGAGCACATCTGATCATTTCTGGAAGCTGATTCCAGGATCGGGAGGCATAGTAGCTGAGGGCCGATACACCGATTCTAGGCCATTTAGTGATTTATTGACCAGTAATAATAGTTTAAAATCTATTTTGGATGTAACTGGGAGACAGTGTAGAGACCTGTGGACAGGTGTGATTTGCTTTGATTTCGTGGTTCTGGTCAGAATCCTGGCAGCAGTGTTCTGGAAGAGCTGCAACTGTCTGACTGTCTTTTTGGGAAGGCCGGTGAAAAGTTCATTACAGTAATCCACTGTGGCGAGGGGGCGTGGCCGAGAGCCGTGGGAACGGGGTGAGGCCACCGTGTGAGTGGATACACGTGCGGTGCGCACCTGCCTCTGATCCCACGGAAGGAGCTCTGGACCATAAAAGGAGGACCGATGGCAGAGGAAGCCGAGAGAGGACCGGGCCCGGGCATGTTATTTTACTTTTGCTTTCAGTTTGACGGCAGTCTCCGCGAGGAACTGCCATCCGTTTGTTTTGATTTAAATGGCAGTCTCCGTGAGGAGCTGCCGTCATTATTATTAATAAATATTTTAAACCTGCGTCGGTTCTCCGCCTCCTTCTTCCCGGCGGCCAAAGGGCCGTAAACTTCATTACATCCACCCTGCTGCTGATAAAAGTATAAACAAGTTTAAGTCCTCAATGAAAGCAAAGCATCTAATTCTTGCACTAATTTTTAGATGGTTGTATGCTGATTTAGTTACTGCTTTGACATGACTACTGAAACATAGATCTGATTCCAGAATCACACCAAGATCGATGCAAGGTGTGCATTAATCTTGAGAACCTTATCTCTGTTCCCAAATCCCAGTGTTGGGCTAGCTACTTGAAAAATGCAGTGAGCTAAGCTATTAGCAACTCTGCTTAAAATGTAGCTTAACTACACTAAAAGCTACCCCCTGGGAAATGTAGCAAGCTAAGCTAAAAGCTACATGGCAAAAGTAGCTTAGCTACCTCTAAGCTATTTTTACAACTTTCATTTTAAATTGAAGCAACCTAAATCCAAGTTAATCATATCTTAGTGATCAATAAAACTGTCAATGAAACATATGAGGCATAATCGTTCAATTCAGTAATTTACTGTAAAGAATATGCTGTACCAAACAGAAATAAAGTATAGTATATAACAGCTAAAACAAAAAAATCAATAAAACCAGGTGTTACACATTTAAAATACTACAGTCATTTATAGTAAAGGGAAATATTTTGAAATAAGCATTATATCGTGTATGTGTATGTGTGTGGACGCTACTGCGCTACTTGACTAATAAAATAGCTTCGCTACTGCTATTTGATTTAAAAAGTAGCGACGCTACTGCTACCGCTACTGAAAAATGTAGTTAAGCTGGTAGCGTCACTACTTCTGCTACTGCCCAACACTGCCAAACGCAATGACTTTTGTTTTCCCTTTGTTTAACTAAAGAAAGTTTTGGTACATCCAACTGTTTATTTCATCAATGCATTGGCAGAGGGTGCCAATGGGGCTCTATTTATTAGGCAAGAATGCTACGAAGATATCTCTACTCTACTGTACATGCCTCTAATGCTGACTGCTATAGTAAACCATAGCTGGTAATTATATATATATTTTTTCTCTTTTAGGATTACATGATCTATGTAAGGATCCAGCCCATAAATCCATGCTGTCTGGAACTGGATTTTAATTTATTTAAGTGATTTCTACTGTTAAAAAATTAAGGTTCTTCACTGGCATCTGTGATTTCAATAGTTTGTTCATCACAACGATTAATATGGTTTCTGCATGTGTAAATGAAAAGTCGACCAATAGGCTGTTTAAATACCTAGTGGTGTCACACAAAAAGACAACAAAACTTTCAAAAAATTTATAGTGGTTCCACTAATGAAAAAATGTGGAGAAAGACAAAAATATATCAGTGTCATGTAAAAAAAAAAAAAAAAAAAAAAAAAAAATATATATATATATATATATATATATATATATATATATATATATATATATATATATATATATATATATATATATATATATATATATATATTCCTATGTTTATAATATAGAATAACATAGAAATAGGCTTGATATTTAATTAAATTATGCCTGATATTTGTATATGCCAAATATTAGGTCTGGATATTTTCATTAACTTAGAACTCTGTTACACACTGTATGTACAATATGGTAATTTTCAAAAACCCATAATAAGTGCTCTTTAAGAGAATAGTGGTTCCTCCAGAGCACTAGAGGGCGCTAGGAGAGTGTAGTGTGCTGCTCAGTTTCATTCATTCATTCATTCATTCATTCATTCATTTATTCATTTTATTTTGGCATTGCAAAAGCATTTCCTGCTTATTCAAATTTGTCATTATTAGTGAAAACCATTTAATATATGCTTCTCTGAAACTGTTAAAATTTCACTTTAATTTTATTTAGGCTAGAATATTGTTTTATTTAGCAAACCAACACAGTCTCATGGCAATTCGTGTTTTGGCGCATATAGTGGATTTGTTTTGAAGCGCTTTACCTCAAATGTTATTCATTATTCTTGTCTATAAAAAACAGACCAACCAAAGATACATTAAAATTAAGATTATACAAATTATACTAAGCGAAATTTGCTTCCAAAATATATTCCAAGGAAAATATAGGAATTATGTTTGTTTGTGCCTCTCCACTACTCAACTATATGGGTGGATGATTTGTTTTTTCTCTGTGGAAAATAATTAATTAATTCTCCACTGTAATTGTTGTATCACAAACCTCAGTCATATATTTGCTCATTTTTTTATCTCATTATTTTGTCTTGAGCATCTGATTTTTCCTTGGAACTGATGTGCTTTCATTTTCTCCATTTCACTCATGGCAAGTTCAGGTGAGAATGTGTTTACTAAGCTACCCATGGCTGGAAAATAAACATTTCGATTTAAAAAAAGGAAACATGAGTTTGGACCTATCCATGTCCTAATGAATATTTAATTTAATGCTCTTAAATAATGACATGCACGATAATTCATTTTTGGATTAACTATTCTATTAAGATCCAGTGAAAGCCTTTACAAAATTCAGAAACAAGGGTAGTTTTTCCTCTATAGCCTACCTCAAACTCCTTTGTATGCACAGAATAGAACCTCAGTTGACTGGTTTAACAGCGTACAGCAGTCTCTCTTAGCATGACAAGCAGTGGTAGTCCCAAGCAGAATACTAACAGACAAACAGATGTTCACATTTACCTAGAGCTCTTACACACTGCATGAAAGGTCATTTTTAATAATCTGCAATAGGGAATTTTTAAGGCATCCACAAACATCTGCTGATGTTCATGCATTCTGGAGCAGCTATGGCTAAATTGCTATGGCTAGCTCGCCTGAAATAGTCTACCGTAGCTTTAGGATGAAGGCTCTCAGATACTCGTGTATCTGAGCTAAGAACAGATCCTGAACTCATCTCAGTTCACAGCAGGGGTCTGTGGCATGGGCTCTGTAGTAATGCAATGTTAAAAAAAAAGGCACCACTGTATTTGTTCTTCCCCTTCTCTATATGTGTTCGGTTTCTATCCCTGCTTGACTCCTGGCTCCTTTTACGCATTCTGCTATCTTTTGTTCACGCATTCCTGCTACAGATTTCTCTTTTCCTTCCATCACCCTTGCATAAATCGAACCGATCATTCAACTTGTCGTATTTTGACAGTCTATCTAAAATTATTGAAAAATACTGCAGAAATGTGAACATGATTGGATAGCCCAGAGTTAGTTAGCGCATAAAGCTTTTGTCTACTGAATGTGGAAGGATACGCAAATCACCCACTCATTGATATTTAACAACATGTTGCTTTTAAATCTAACCTCTCAGGGCCACTTTTTAATTCTAAGCATGAATTTTGTAGTGTATTCTTCATTTGTTGATTTGAATGAAAGCATCTGTTGAATAATCGACTTCAGTACAATTAAAGCCCCGATCAGATCACGCTATTTTTATTGTCGGTTACGAAAGTCACTCTGTCTGATTATGCGATTTTGTCATGATAAAATCTTGACTTGTTGTGAGTAACAAATGTGCCAGACTACATGTTCCTTCACAATCAGTCATCCCATGACATCTATGACAAGAGTTTTTTTTTTTTTTTTACAAAGCAATGACAAGTGTTGCTATAACAATGCTTCTTATCATTAATTTCAATGTTTTTTTTTTTGTTTTTTTTAAATCTTATGTCAATCTCAATACACACTGATGCTTGCTGACAACTAGGCTACTTAAGGACAACTTGGTTATTTAAGGGCATTCTTTATGACATTGATAGGATCGAATGTATATTTCCTTTTAATATTAAAATATATATTTTTTTTTTATTTAAATGTATTTTTTCTAGCCATGGGTTGCTTATTAAACCCACCCTCACCTGAACTTGCCGTGAGTGAGACAGAAAAAATGAAAGCACATCAGCACCGAGGAAAAAATCAAATGCTTTATATACAATGATATATTTAAACATTACCAAATATATGACTGAGGTTTGTGAGACAACAATTACAGTGGAGCATTAGTTAAATCCTTATTTTCCACGGACCGAAACAAATCATCCACCTACACAGTAGTGGATGGACACAAAGAAAACTATAAATTATATATTTTCATTTGGTATAATTTGTATCCTAATTTTAATCAGTTATCCACTAGATAAACAAGAATAATGTATGAAGTCTGAGGTGATATGCTTCGAAACCAATGTGCTATATGCTTCAGTGCCAAAACACAAACTGGTTTGTTAAAAAAATAAAATCTAGCCTAAAAAAATATATGAAATATACAGTTTCAGAGAAACTTAGTTATGTCTACATTTTTGGGCATTGACATAATTCGAATATTTCTGGCACTATAGACCAACACAATGAATTTGAAATTAAATGTGCTTCAACTGCAAGCTGTCAGCTTTAATTTGAGGGTATTTACATCCAAATCAGGTGAACGTTGTGGGAATAAATACAGTTTGCATATGTGCCACCCACTTGGTATATGTCCAAAAGTTGTTGGACAAAATAATACTCATAAATCAAATTTTCACTTTTTAATACTTGGTTGCAAATGCTTTGCAGTCAATTACAGCCTGAAGTCTGGAACACATGGACATCACCAGATGCTGGGTTTCATCCTTGGTGGTGCTCTTCCTGGCCTCTATAGCAACTGTCATCAGTTCCTGCATTTTCTTGGGGCATTTTTCCTTCAGTTTTGTCTTCAGCAAGTGAAATGCAAGCTCAATTGAATTCAGGTCAGGTGTTTGACTTGACCAGTGCATAACATTTCACATCTTACCATTCAAAAACTCTTTAGTTGCTAAAGTTTAGCTCACAAAAGTTAGCTCAGTTAAAGCACATCTTGTTAATTTCATTTCAAATCAAGTGGATAAGTGTATAGAGCCAAAAATGTTAGACTTGTGTCAATGTCCAAATATTTAAGCACCTAACTGCATATTAAACTTTTCATTTTAATGACAAAATCGTCCATTGCTGATGAGTTTCAATTTTAAGCAAAACAGGCTTTTACAATATATTAGCAGCACTGAATGGGTTTCCAGATTACCTTGAAAGAACTAGGTTAAAAGGATGAGAGAAAAACGAGGAGGAGAATGAAGATGTCTGCATATTTGTTCCAGTCTGTCAAATAAAATTTCTTAAATATCTTTAACGTTTTAGAGAAAGGTAGTTGGAATTTTTATAGATTTAAAGAAGGCCTTTGATACAATAAATCTTAATATATTGATAAATAAACTAGAAAAGTATGGTATTCAAGGAGTATCCTTGGATTGGATTAAGTGATTAATATAAGTGATTGAAAAAGAATGATATGAGAAGGGTATGATGAAATTTCAATTAATTGCTGTTTGCAATACTACGTATTTGTTGAGTCTATGTTATAAAACGATGTACAAATGGAACTAAACATATAACTTAATAATATACAATAAAAAAAATATAACAAATATTGTCAAAGATGCCAAAATGATAAAATAAGTCTCATGTAAAGCTCATTTGTCTTATGTAAAAAAGAAGAGATAAAAAAGAAGAAGAAATAAGTTGAATAAACAAATGATTTGTGATAATGGGGTGGGGAAAATAATAAGCCTGTGCTGCATCCCGCTCCATTTCGACCATGTTTAAAAGTATTTTGTTTAAAGCATTGTTTTGTGTATGATTTTTCTATTTGAATCAAGTCAAACCAATCGTATCCATCCGAGACCCACTCATAAGTAAACATGCAGCCTGTTTTTTGATAACCTGACCTACAGATTAACAGCAGCATCCACAGATATAACTGAGAAATGATGTGCTCCTATGGACATTGACAGAGCTCAGCGTGAAGATCGGAGAAAAATTAAACATGCTAGACTTTCTGCGATTGGTGTCAGGAGGCATCACAGACATGACATTGGTTGAACTATGCCACATTACATGATAAGAAATTACTAAATCTTGTGTCATGATTCCCTTAATGTTGTTTATGACAACCTACGACACCCTAAGTCAAGGAAATCATGCCAAAATCATTTGATCTGACCAGGGCTTAAGTCTTCTCATGTTCTGCTGATCATGAGGGATCTGAACTCATAGTCACTTCTCTAAAATTGCAAGGCTTTCATGGAAATTACATCATTATGATAATGGGATGACATTGGTTCAATCTGGTGCATATATATTTTTCATTTTTCGAAAGGCTTATGCTTGAGTCTATTGGTCAGCGATGATGGGGAGGTTTGTAGTGTAGACTGGAGAGCTTCATAACCGTTGTTGCTCATAAATTTTTCTTTGCAGATAACATTGAATTGATTGTATAATTAATGAGAAACCAGACTAACACTCTCTTATGAAAGACATGCCATTGAACAAATGCTGTGATTTTTATTTTATTTTTCGACCGCAACCTTGCAGTCCTAATTCATTGATTTGGCTTTCTGAGCAAAAAAAGTCACTAAGGACAGAAAAGTTGAAGCGAAGACACAAAATGTAGCCATAAACAATGTTTGTGTGTGTGTGTGTGTGTGTCTACTGGAAAGGTCAAAGGATGAAACAGCTGAAAGGGATTTCTGTGGTGGCAAAAGCCTGGAAGTGACAAATATGATATGACAGTTCTTGTCCTTATGCGCCTTTTTCTTTGAAGACCTCTAACAAAGCTTTTTTTTTTTTTCAGAGAAAGCACATTCGCTTTTACAACCTTAAAGACTTGGCCTTCAGTAGAGCACTGGATTCAAAATCAAAGCAAATCAACCAAGGCTTATGAGAATCTCTGAAAGTCATTGGAAACTATCGTCATGCTTAATATAGTCTGAGCACCACTGCAAAATATCAAAACTGAAATGGCATCTGCAAATAAATCTGTCAATTTTTATGACTATATCTTTACTAATCAGATTTCATTTCAACTTGCTTTCTGTCTACTTTAGTGCTTTCCAAAATTAATTATCTACTCCAAAATTATCTAGTTGTGTATGAATAAAATATATTAACAGCTTACATTTTGAAAAACTCAGCTTTTTTTTCAACACGGTTTGCCATTCAGCTAAAAACAAAACAAGTTTTGCCTCTTGACCTCAGTGTGCATGCTGTTTTTTTTTTTTAGTCCAATTGTTACAGTGTTTTAAATAACATTTTTACAAGGCTGTTTGAAATACTTGATTCATATTGGTCAGTCACAAAATTCCAAGGCATGTTATTCCTAGATAACAACTGCTGGAATTAATAAAACAGGCTCATCTGGGTGATTTTGAACGATGTGGATCGTCAGTTTGTACCTTCACACGTTGACTGTTTGGTGTCCATCTTGTGACTGTATTATATGTAGGTTAGTGTATGCTTCTGTCAGCCATTTTTGATTTTATCAGCTTGTTTTTATTGGATTTATTCAAAGGATTAATAAAATATTGTAGGTGCCTATAGCCTAGTGGCTAAGGCTGTTGACCCAAGTTTGATGAAATACATCCTGGCAGTTGTTAATGCAGAAGGTGAAGGTGCCTTCTGCATTAACAACTGCCAGGATGTATTTCATCCCTTAATTACATGTTAATTAGCAAGTAATTTGTAATGTATTACAGTTCAGAAGTAACTTGCACAACACTGTTGCTTTCTAACTGGTTCATTTACTTAAGGCAAAACATATTATATTTACCCAAGACAGGTAAACTGTGTGTGCGTAGGCTTGATTTGACTTATCCCCTCCTCTTCTCTCTTACTACAAGTTGTAGCAAATTATCTCAAAGTGAATTGAAGATTCATTTGAACAGGGCTTCTAAAGAATCGACTCTTTACATCTGAACAAACAAATCATCTGGCGAATGTTCAAACGGGCAGTTGACTTCAATTATGGCTATTGCTATCAAAAATAAAAACCCTTTTATGTCTAAGCAGAGTAGCAAGATTGAAGTTTAAACCAACTTGTGCTTTTGTTTGGAATATTTAAGCATGTTCTGACTGAAGTCTCCAAATATGATGGCAATCCCTTACTGTGTATCCTTTCTTCCCTCTCTTAGGTATTGTTTCTCTCATATCCTTGGTGGTTCTTTCTTACGACCGCTACAGCACATTGACTGTGTACCATAAACGGGCTCCAGACTACCGCAAGCCTCTGCTGGCAGTAGGAGGCTCCTGGCTGTACTCTCTGATCTGGACAGTGCCTCCTCTTTTAGGCTGGAGCAGTTATGGGCTGGAGGGTGCCGGAACCAGCTGCTCTGTATCATGGACTCAGCGCACGGCCGAGTCTCATGCCTACATCATCTGTCTGTTTGTATTCTGCCTGGGACTACCAGTGCTTGTCATGGTCTACTGCTATGGGAGACTGCTGTACGCCGTCAAACAGGTAAACTAAGGCTTGGGTTTGTGCATCAAAAAGAAAAAAATGTTTCTAAGTTTTGTAAAGACTCTGACTGGATCTTATAGGGATAGTTCACACACAAACAAATACAATTTTGCCATCCTTTACTCACTTTCTATATGTTCCAAATCTTTTTGTGGTTTCTTTATTCTGTTGAAGATATACTTATGAATTTTGGAAAAAAACAAAAAAACAAAACAAGTAGTCATTGACATCCATAGTATTTTTTTTGTTACTGCTATGTATGTCAGTGGCTATTTTTTCAACAACATTCTTTAGAATATCTTTGTTTTGCAAAGAGATTCATCATTTATGAAGAAACGGTGTGTAAATGTTATTTGTTTGGGTAAACTAGCCCTTTAAAACACTTTCAAAATGCTGTAAAATACCCAAATGAATGTTTCTAGTATATCTGAAAGATCTTAAAGATGTTCAAGACGTGTTTGACAGTTTTTTTCTGATATCTGAGCAAATCATCAGCTAATGATTAACCTTTCATCATACCTCTGGTCTTTAGAGACCTGACGCCTCATGTACAAAGACTTACGTTGAATCAATACTAAAACATTGCGTACAGACAAAGCTGTAAATGTGTGTACACAATAAAAAATTCTGATGTATGAAACGCTGTCTACGTGGAATCCGACACATATTCTTTTTGTACATCCGAATTAACGTGAAATTGAGCGCACGTATACGAGCGCAAAACCCCTCCCTGCCTCCTTCCTTGTTTGAATATGGTAATGACTCCACTTTAGCACAAGTAAACGAAAAAGCAATGGCAAAAGCAAGAGAAACTTCACATTATGTGAATTGGAGGGTTTCCTATCGGATGTAGACCGGAGAAAAACTGTGTTATTTGCAAGTTTGTCCTCCGGAATTGATCACAAAAGAAAAAAAAAAATAGAGTGGGAGAGATTAGCTGTTGCAGTTAACGAAGTGGGGTCTGAACATCGCACTGTGAGTGAATTAATAAAGAAAAAGTCTGATATAAAGTTGCAGGTTAAGAGGAGAACAGCAGTGCGCTGTCAAAATGTAGCCCGAACAGGCGGGGGAACAGGGGATGCTGAACTAACACTCTTTAAGGAGAGAGTTGCCTCAATTGTGGGCAACACTTTACTGTCTGGAGTAGTATCTGTGTCTGTGGGAAACACAGATGTATTAGAGCAGGGGTCACCAAACTTGTTCCTGGAGGGCCGGTGCCCTACAGATTTTAGCTCCAACTCTAATCAAACACACCTGAACAAGCTAATCAAGGTCTTACTAGGTACACTTGAAACATCCAGGCTGGTGTGTTAAGGCAAGGTGGAGCAAAACTCTGCAGGGACACTGGCCCTCCAAGACCAAGATTGGTGACCCCTGTATTAGAGGAACACTTTGTTAGGGCGGTATAGCAGCAGTCTACAACTCTGTGCTCTTGGTCAGTTTGTGGGTTGTTGAGGGGGGTTAACAGCCATGTCTTTAATGGATAATCGCGGTCTCCTGCTACACAATTTAAATAATTACACTCAATAAAAAAATAAATAATAATAATAATAATAAAAAAAAAACTTAAATACATCACTCACTAAGAAGCCACCAATCGTGCACCCTGCCACTTAGGAGCCTTCGGATCTGACCTTTGACAATGTTCTCTAATAAGGCCAACACTGCTATTGTGGAAGCAAATTTTTCCATCCTCAAAATAGCAAAAGTGGATTCGGAAATGCCCTTGATGCTTTCATGCGCTTTAGACTTTGCGCCTAGATCATTAAAATAGAGCTCTATGTGTTGATAAGCAGTTTACACTTTTAGCACATTTAGTTAATAGGAATGCACATACTACTTGATCTATTATTTAGATTTCAATAGTTGCAGATGAGCTAATGATTAAGCTATTTATTTATTATACAAAGTCATACATTAACTTAAAGGTGGAGTTATCATACCGGAGATTTTTTTTCTCTGTTGAACACAAAAGAAGCCATTTTAAAGAATGATGGAAACCTGTAACCATTGATTTCCATAATATGTTTCTGCACTACTTCTGCAGTGACTGACAGCAGCAGTAAAGATGCTCATACTGTAGAAACATCTTCTATTGTGCTAACAACAACAACAATAAAATAATAATTTGATTTGGAATAGGTAAAGGTGAGTCAATTATGACAGGTTTTTCATTTTTGAGTGAATTTTAAATAATCTCTTTAAATATTTGTGCATTAGTCAAGCATAAATAAATGAATATTAGTTGTTTTTAATATATTCTTTTTGTTTTACTTTTGCAAATCAAGTGTTGTTATAGCCAAGATGTAAAAATTGACCCTTGTGAGATGTCACTGACTGAAGTGTTTTTTAGTGAATAAATGTACACCCCCTTCTGAAAGTAATTAAAGAGAACTGAAAAGAGCTTTAACCTGTGATATGTTTGAAAGAACAATGAAGTGACATGTTGTCATGGCGACTGGACGAACATGTACAGTCAGAACAAAAAATGCTATTATGTCCTCAAGACTTCCGACCTTCCCTTTCATTTAAACACACCTCATGTTCTGGCCAAGTGACTGGTTGCTTTAGAGACCTAGAAGGATCTCATTCATGTGTGTGGCAGTGTGATTTGGATGCATATTGTCTGGGTCTCCCATTCAATGGGGTGTAATTGGGTTCAGCTGGCTGTTGCAAGGAGGGAAACACTGATATTTGAGAGAACATTTTATCAGTGTGACAGATCCTAATACAGCGGGTACTGAACGTGTCATGATTTTTTGGCAAACATAATTCTAAAGAGCTGTTGACATGAAATTGCACAAAATTTTGGTACATTACAATTCAAAATAAAAATAATAATGTGTAATAACAATGGAATGGCACAGGAGGAAAATACTGAACTACTGAAATGCATTTGACACTGTATAAAAGGCTTTTTTTTTGGTAAAGACATCTTCAAGATGCCTCTTATGTGAAGAATGGAGTCTCGTACATTGCTCAGGTGTGATTGCCATTCAAAACTCTTTACGGTTTCATGAACTCTGAGTCATCCACTGTGTAAAAACGTGCTGGATAAGTTGGAGTTTCGTTCCGCGGTGGCCACCCTGGATTAATAAAGGGACTAAGCCGACAAGAAAATGAATGAATGAAGTTGAGAGTTTCCTTGACTGAATGACCACACATGTACTGAGGTTTCTAACAGCTCTTTTAGTCTTTACACATACCACTTATTTCAATTGTAAATAATAGGCAGAAACATATAGTATTAATGATTTATTTGAGCACAAGAAGTACATTGTGTGAAATAACTCCAGTGTATATGCAACAACAAAAGTCTTGTTGTTTTGCTGTCTCACTCACTGCCAGAAAGTGCTTGAACATCTTTTCATATGAGTTCGCTGCTGGCAGCTGCTTGAAATCCACTACAGAGCAAAGAATGGGCTACATGACAAAAATACAGAATTAGGATTCTATTATAAACAATAGTACTACTAACAATAGTATTACCCCCCTTTATATTGTGGTTTTAACTAATATGTACTTACACAGGAATTTAAAGTTTGTTACAATGTACTTATTGTGCAAATACTTGTATTTACTGTGTACTTATGCTTGATTAAATACCTGTATGTAATTGCATCTGTAATTAACTTTTGTAGTTACATTTGTAAATACACTGTTGACCATCCCTTACACCTTAACCCACCCTTAAACCTACCCATGCCACCAAACCTGTCCCTAACCCAACCTCTATCCCAACTCAAAAGCACCACAAGTGTTCTCAAATACATCATAAACACAGTAAGTACATTGTATTTATTTTCTGATGCAAGTACATAGTAGTTAAGGACACTTAATATAAAGTAGGACCTTACCCCCCCCCCTCCCTTTTAAGTAGCAAATATGATTTACTCTGATGCCATATATACATATGTTTTTTTTTTCTTTTTTTTTTTCTTTTTTTTTTCTTTTTTTTTTTTTTTATTAATTGTTAACAAAACATACAGGCTGAAAAACCTATATAATATCAATTCAACCCCCCTCCCCCCCTCCCCTGCGGTCTCTTGAAACTGGGCTTTACAATGAATAGAAGTTAACAAAAAAAAAACTAAAACAGAATACAGTATCAAATATCAATTATACAAAGCAAGGCAATCATTCTGGATCCTGATCATTTCTTTGTGCAATAAACAAGGAGATTTTGTCAGCAGCTAAAGTCCAGATCTGTAATGTACTCATTTGTACCAAGTTCACTCGCGCCGTGGATAACTCCAACATTATAATGTCTTGAAGTTGTACCAACCACTTGTACATGTCCAAATTATGTGGAGGCAGCCAATGTTGGGCTAGTAATTTTTTAGCAGAAGTTAAGCCAGCCAGCCAAACAGCTTTTTGTAGCTTGGTAAGGTTCAATGTAGAATCATCACTCAGTAGTAGAACAGAAGGATTCAATGGTACAGGATATTCAATAATTTTTGATAGGATGACACAGATATCATTCCAAAATCTTTGTACTTTCTCACATTCCCACATCATATGGAAAAAAGATCCAAGTTCCTGGTTAGGACATTTATCACAGAAAGGACTGAAGGAGGCATTGATACGATGTCTTTTGAGTGGGGTCCAGTAGGTTCTGTGACAAAAGTTATAGTGAATGAGTTGGTGATTGGGATTTTTAGATGAAGTAAAAATGTTCTGCCATACTCTTTCCCAGTCTGTGACACCCTCTTCTAGTTGACAATCTGTTTCCCAACAGCGCTGTATAGCTAAATTCTTTGCTGTACCCTCCAAGGCCTTTCTGTATATCCATGAGGTAAAATGATTAGTAAAGGACAGATCAAACCAAGTAATGATTGGATGAGTGGGAAGATTGTCCCCCCAGGGAACCCCGTAGGCCTTCATGGCCGATCTTAATCGCAGATATAAAAAGAGAGAGGAAGGTTCCGTTTCATACCGCTCGCAAAGTTCTTGAAAACTTAATATGCCATTAGAACCAGAAATATCTTTTAGTGTATAAATACCTTTCTGCATCCATTTCCTTGAAAGAAATGGTGCACCCCCAGATCTAAGATCATTATTATTCCAGATAGGTGTATGTATGTGCCATTTAGGTGAATGATGAATGTATTTTTCCATTAATTTAAAATTTACTATCGTATTGCCAATAATTGGACCAAAAGCTTGTATACACTGCTTGTTATTTAGCCCGGAGAACAGAATATCTTGTAATCTATATTTATCAGCTAGTTTCATTTCAATTTGTCTCCAAGGAACTCTAGATAGCGGGTTCAGCCAAACATGAATACATTTTATTTGAAAAGCTCTGTGATATAATTCGAAATTTGGAAGAGCTAGACCCCCATTTTCTTTTGTACGTTGTAGAGTTTCAAATTTTAATCTAGGTTGCTTACCATTCCATATGAATTTACGAATCATAGAGTTAAGTTTGTGCCAAAACTTTTTGGGGGCGGGTAACGGAATCATCGAACTAAGGAAATTAATTCGCGGCAAGATGTTCATTTTAACACTTGCTATTCTAGCATGCAATGATAAAGGCATTGAGGTCCAAACCCGGAGATCTTGTTCTACCCTAGATAATACTTGAAGATAGTTAGCGTCCGGGATAGTTTGCAAAGATGACTGAACAGCAATGCCTAGATAAGTTATGGAATTTCGTATGGGGACATTATATGGCAGCTTAATATGTTTAGCTATGGAGTTTAGAGGAAGCATAGAGGATTTATCCCAGTTGATTTTGTATCCGGAAAACAAACTAAACTTTCCAAATACATTCAGTATAAGGGGAAATGACGTTTGTAAATCTGAGATAAACAATAGTATATCATCGGCATAAAGAGATATGCATTGTTTGTGAGATTTAACTGAAAATTAACAAATGTCTTCTTGTCTTATCAGCTGTGCTAGTGGCTCAAGCGACAAAGCAAATAGCATGGGGGACAACGGGCACCCCTGTCTAGTGCCGCGCCCTAAATTAAAAGGTGAAGAATGTAGACCATTAGTTATAACAGAAGCTGTTGGGTTCCTATATAATACCTTAATCATATTAATAAAATTAGTACCAAGGCCAAAAACCTCCAAAACAGACCAGAGATAGTCCCACTCCAGCCGGTCAAACGCCTTTTCTGCATCTAAGGAAAGAACTGCAGCTGGAGTAGGACAATCCCGGGCCTCGTGTATGACATGTAGTAATCTCCGGATGTTGTCTGATGCTAATCTACCTGGCATAAAGCCCGTCTGATCTGGATGAACTAATTTATTAATGTATCGTTGTAATCGCAAAGCTAAAATTCTAGCATACATTTTAATATCTGTATTTAACAGGCTAATGGGTCTGTAATTTGCACAGTTTGAGTGGTCCTTTCCTTTTTTTGGGATCAGCGAAATAAGTGCTATATTCAACTGAGGGTGAAAGGCCCCCGTATTTACTGCTTCATGAATGGCAGCCAAAAAGATAGGACCGAGAAGATCAAAATACTTAAGAAATAACTCTGCGGGAATCCCGTCTAAACCTGGTGCCTTGCCTTTTTTAGCACCCTGTAATGCCTCTTTGAGTTCTTCTAGAGTAATAGGTTGCCCTAACTGTTCTGCTTCTTCATTATTAAGCTGTGGTAAAATTAGAGAGTGCAAGAAGGAAGCACAGTTATGACTTGGGAGAGTACATTCAGATATATAAAGTTTAGAAAAGTAGTCAGAAAATGCTGAATTAATTTCTTTGGTATTCCTAACTGGTCCTTTGGCCGGGTGATTGATTACGTCAATATACGCTTTTGCTTGATTTTGCTTCAGTCTAAGGGCTAAAAGTCTGCTTGGTCTAGCACCATTAGAGTAATAATTCTGTCTGGTTCTGTGGAGTACAAATTCTGCTTTCCTTCTCAGAAGATCATTTAGTTCAGTTTTAGAAGATTGAAGTTTATTAACGGTCAACTTGGAGAATGAAGATTTTAGGGAATATTCAAGTGATTTACATTCTTTTTCTAAATAGTCAATTCTCTGATTTTGCATCTTTTTTAAATTAGTAGCGAAAGCTATGGAGAAATCTTTTATAAAACCTTTTGTAGCTTCCCACACAAATATGGGGTCCTCAACAGAGCCTATATTAAATAAAAGAAATTCAGCCAATTTGGCTTTGAAGTCTACATCGAACTGGCTATTCAGTAAAAGCGAGGTATTAAAACGCCACCGCAGAGATCTTTCTGCAAATGAATTACAATTGAAATCTACCATTAAAGGATTATGATCTGCAAGAATAGCTGGCAGTATCATTATCTGGTCAAAATATGACAAAAGGTCTTTTGAGCATAATAAATAATCTATTCTTGAATACGTGAGATGCCTTGTTGAGAAAAATGTGTAGTCTCTACTTGAGGGGTTCCAAGATCTCCAAATATCGACCAAATTCAATGCCTTTACAAAATTTTTGAGTGCGGCCGAAGAGTTAAGCTGGACTTGATTACATGAGGAAGATCTGTCCAATACTGGATCAATAACTGCATTCATGTCCCCCCCAATAATCAGTGAGTAATCTATAAGTGAAATCAAGTGGTTAGCCATCTTCAAAAAAATGTTGCCTCGAATATTGTAGGGGCATAGATAGAAACAAAAGCAATTTTCTTTCCCCTTATATTAGTGCAAACATAGGCAAGTCTACCAGATTGATCTTGACTTTGTCTATCAATCTTGATGTTACAGATGCGCGATATCAAAACAATAGTGCCTTTAGTTTTAGTGTTATCAGTAGAAAAAGCTGCAAGTTTATAAAACTTATTCTGTAACCTCTGAACATCTGACTTTTTCAGATGTGTTTCTTGAATTAAAGCGATATCAACCCTTTTCCTCCGTAAATAAATCAAAAGTTTAGCTCTCTTGTTTGGACTGTTAAGTCCTCTAACATTAAGTGATATAATTTTGTATTTATCCATAATCTATTTGAAAAACAATACGAGTTTTAAGAGTTTTTCCACAACCAGAATTTAACTGCCTAAATAAAGCTAAAACAATGCAAAAAAGTACAGACAAATAAAATGAACAAATACCCCCTGAGACCGCAAAATTCCCCAACATCATAAGGGCCCGTGGCAGCATACACCTTCGTTCACTAGAAAGTCAACGTCGACCACCCTCTTCCATTAACCACAGAACATAACTGTATACTTACTATGAACAATAATGACAGTCATATATAACTAGAGTAAATAATTTAAACATTTGAAATAATTAAATTTATTAAATTTATAATAATTAATAATTAAATAATATGAAAAAGAAAAAAAAACACTAAGTCCACAAATTATAAGTTAGCTAATGAAAAATAAATACATAAATAAATAAAATAATAACAAAATAATAATAACAACCCCTACAAGGTATGAAACGTGAATAAATGAACTTGTCTCAACTCTCAAGTTCTCTGAAGCAGAACATTAAATTGTATGTTTTACATGTAGAGCAGAGGTGTTTATTCCAAACACGTTTATGGACTTTTTATTCATCCATTGACTCTGAAGGCGCGGATGGACCTTGAAAAGACAGTTTACGTCTCACACCAGATGCGTGGCCATTACGGACTTCTTCTAAGAATTGCTCCGCTTTTTTAACCGTATCAAATGATTGTTGATTACCGCCATGGTTGACACGGAGAACGGCCGGGTAGATCAGAAAGTTTGGGATCCCCAGCGCATGCAGCTCCCTTTGAAGACTTCCGAATGCCTGCCGTTTGCGGGAGGTAAATCCACTGTAATCAGCGAAGAAACGCAACAGGTGATCTTGATCCCGTATCGCCTCGGTTTTCATTACTTCCCGGGCACCCTGAAGTATCGCTTGTCGGTCTGGGTACCGTAACACTCGAAACAGTAAAGTGCGGGATTTACCAGAGCCGTAAATTCTGTGCGCTCGATCAATTTCAATTGGACCCTTGTTCCTCAGCGCTGGTATCCAGATAGGGAGCATCTTTTGAAGAAATCCTATTGGATTATCTCCTTCCCGGCCTTGTGGGAGCCCCACCAGGCGCACATTGTTACGGCGAGACCGGTCCTCCAACTCGGCAATTTTCGAGGTGAGATTTTGCTGCTCGGTTTTGCACACATTTAAATCTTTCTTGATCTGTCGTGTCTCCCCCTGGATCTTGTCCACTTTTGATATCAAGTCACGTACCGTGTTCGTTTGAGATTGTACTTCTTGGCGGAGCTCTATCAGAGATGATTTAACATCTTCCATTGCCGCTCGAATAGCATTCTGAACCGTTGTTTCCAACGAGATTTGTTGTTTCGAAAGCGCCTCCGCCATAACGTCAGTTAGATTAGCTTCAGTGCTAGCTAGCTTCATCTTTTTCTTTCCCGAGGGGGTTGTAGACGGAGAAGAGTCTTGTTTCCTGGATGTATACATTTAAGTAATACTTTCACACGTCGAAAATACTGACTGTCGATACTTATAAACTTGTTAAACTAGAAAAGGAAGAGGGTTTGGACGGAGCATCAGTGTCTCTCAACCATCGCGTGCAAGGGTCACGTGACCTCACATATACATATGTTAATGTTATAGATAGCTTAGCTAACAGCGGTCATTCAGATAAATGGGAAACGTATGATAATAGCAAACATTATTGAAAGATTATCACTATACCGGAGAGACTTTCACACTTATTAGCACACGCAGGCTAAACACATAGAAGAACTGAAACATAAACAAATGTCATTTCATCACTAATCAATGATGAATGATGAATGAAATTCAGGAACTGCAAAGGCCACACCTACTCTATTTAAACTCTTAGATGCATCTGTATATATTTTAACATAACTGTAAAATTCAGTAATATATTTCTGTACATAAAACAAATTACATTCTTCATCATTTTCTCTCATTTTAGATCAAAACTTTTGAAGATCTATTTCCTATGTTTTCTTTTTGTAAGCCAGCCGCTCTACTGTTAGCTTGAACTGTTAGCAGCTGTGCAGCAGGGGGCAGGTGCGTCACGTAATGATTGACAGGTAACTGAGCCAGATAAAGTGCTCAGAGTGCAACAAATCAACAACATGTCTAATAGAGTACGGAAGGGTAGTGCCAGTGATACGTTCAGCAGTGCGGACTATTCGCTGCAGTCTACGGAGGTCGGTTTTGGCAGCTGAGCCGAACCAGAGGGTGATTAAAGTGCATAGGATGGATTGGATGACAGCTGAGTAGAACTGTACAAGCGGCTTCCTGTGGCAGGTTGAACTTCCTCAGCTGATGCAGGAAGTACAGTCTCTGCTGGGCTTTCTTTACAATAGAGTCTATGTGAATGTCTCAGATCCTGAGAGATAGTGGTGCTCAGAAACCTGAATGGCTCAGTGCTGTTCATGATGGTGAGTGGGGGGGAGTGCAAGGGGGTTTCTCCTAAAGTCCACTATCATCTCCACTGTTTTGAGTGTGTTCGGCTGCAGGTTGTTGTATCTGCACCATAAAGCCAGCTGCTCCACGTCCTGTCTGTATGCAGACTCTTCACCGTTCCAAATGAGGCCGATAACCGTAGTGTCGTCCGCAAACTTAAGGAGTTTGTTGGAAGGGACTTTTGTGGTGCAGTCGTTGGTGTACTGGGAGAAGAGCAGTAGGGAGAGAACACATCCCTGGGGAACACCAGTGCTGATGGTGCGGCTGTCGGCTTTGTTACACATGTTATGTTCCATAAATGTCTCTTGTAGATTTTGTGTATTCATTTTCTTTCTCTTTCTCCTTCAATGAGACTTTAATTCTGATCAGGTGCAGTCAACCCTGCAAATTCACTCCACTGATGGATTCTCTTTCCTGATTGGTCCACCTAAGGATTGGGTTGTGGATATAAAGCTGCGGTCACATTGGGCTTTTCCTCCCATAGACTTCATACGCACGCGAATGCGTCAGACCGGAAACGCAAGGTCATGTGTCATATATATATATTCATATATTATATATATATATATATATGTATATATTCATTCATTCATTTTCTTGTCTGCTTAGTCCCTTTATTAATCCGGGGTCGCCACAGCGGAATGAACCGTCAACTTATCCAGCAAGTTTTACGCAGCGGATGCCCTTCCAGCCGCAACACATCTCTGGGAAACATCCACACACACAGTCATACACTATGGACAATTTAGCCTACCCAATTCACCTGTAACGCATGTTTTTGGACTGTGGGGGAAACCGGAGCACCTGGAGGAAACCCACGCGAAGGCAGGGAGATCATGCAAACTTCAGAAACTACAGAAACACCAGCTGAGCGGAGATTAGACCCAGCGACCTTTTTGCTGTGAGGCGACAGCACTACCTACTGCGCCACTGCCTCGCCCAATATATATATATATATATATATATATATATATATATATATATATATATATATATATATATATATATATATATATATATATAAATATATATATATATATATATATATATATAAATATATATATATATATATATATATATATATATATATATATATATATATATATATATATATATATTTATATATATATATATATATATATATATATATATATATATATATATATATATATATATATAAATATATATATATATATATATATATATATATAAATATATATATATATATATATATATATATATAAATATATATATATATATATATATATATATATATATATATATATATATATATATATATATATATATACATATATACCACCGTCTCTTTACCTTCCTGCAGTTGTAAGTCTCTGTGGAAAAAGGCTGATTCACTCTGCCTCATTTAGTTTCCACACATCATGTCCTTCCTTCACTTGGTCAGGAAGAATTGATGGACAACAAAGCATGTAAAGTTTAATCACAGAACAAGTAAACGAGAAAACAAATGTAATCAGCACTCCCTCACGAACGACTGCTGCATAAACAAACAAGACGGCAACTTAAAATATTCCAGGTCAGGTGTTTTGTCATCCATCTCTGTTGTCAGTCCTTGCCTTCTATCTCTGTGAAAGTAGGAAAGTTTAGGGTGATTTCAAGAGCCCTGTTTTGAAGGAGGGCACAAAGCAGAGGCTGTGCCTAAAAGTTACAAATACTGGGACACAACAAGCTGAAGGTGGACATTGGACAGTGTCCGTGAGCATCTGACAGGGTTTTTTGTTTGGTGCTTTTTACCCGTTCTGAATCAGCCTTGGCCCTTTTAGACATAGACCCAATCCGATCCCAATACCTGTATCAGCTGATACAGATTCGAACCCAATACTGTGCCTTTTTTTTTTTTTTAAACATAATATCGTTTCTGTAGTTCTGGTGATAAACTCAAATAATAAATGTTCTTTTAGTAAAATAACACTAGGCTACATTGTTTGAGCATTTGTTATGACATTAATCTGATTTTTTTGTGGTCCAGCTTATGTTTCATTCATTCATTCATTCATTCATTCATTCATTCATTCATTCATTTTCTTTTTGACTTAGTCCCTTTATTAATCCGGGGTCGCCACAGCGGAATGAACCGCCAACTTATCCAGCACGTTTTTACACAGCAGATGCCCTACCAGCTGCAGCCCATCTCTGGGAAAAAGTTTATGCTTCCTTTTTTAATATTAAGATTTTTATTTGAAATCTGCAATAGGCTTTCACTATTGACACATATCGTTGGTAAAAATAACCTGCCTTTGAGCAAAGCCTGATATTTTCCTGCAGGCTTGATGCAGACTAAACTAAACCGTCTCAGGCCGGTGTTACTTAATAAAAATTCCCTTTCCTAAACTCGTCATAAAATAGGTCCACTTCCAAAACACGAACAGGTCTTTTAAATAAAATATTGATATAGATAAAATAACAGTGAAATATTCACAGTTTTAGAGTAGTATTTATACTAATTAGCCACTAAATCAAAAAGTTATGATTTGCTGTGTGATTGTGTTGGCAGCACTCGTTCTCTTTCCCTTTGTGGAGTGACATTATACTGACTACTGCCACCTGTGGGTATGAAAAGATACAACCTCTCATGCAGGAGCATAACATTTGTTCTATGTTGTCTGTTTATTGTGTTTAATCATAGCTTTTTGGTCCATACACATTTGTTGTGAGGTGACAACCAAGATGCGAGGTGTTGATATTCATCTGCACTAGATCTTTGATGTGTCCAACGCTTAAAAAGGCTGCCTTTGGAGGCAGCATTCGAAGGGAGGAAGGCATCAAGGCACATCTGCATCTAAATTCTTCTTCACTTCCTGTCTCTAAAGGCACCTTCTTCTGAATGAATTTTGAAGGCAGCATAGATGTGTCCTTTGCTGCGTTTGATATCCCACAAACATATGCATTCCATTTCTGACAGTTGAGCTAAAAATATAAACATGCTGTCTCGGAGCTCTGCTTCGCTTTAATTTTGTGTGCACATGGAAGTTTTCGACCAACATTTTCCTGTTTTGATGGCATTTCTGGCAAGAAGTTAGTGTTGTTGTGAGCAAACATTCCCTTATACTCTCTCCATTTGCTGTAGATGGACCGTGACTTTTATAGTGTTTACTCAATACTCTTTTAAAGTGGTTTTGTCTGCGGGACTCATTAAAACTGACTGCCACAGTTCTTGACCCTTGAGACTGCACTTCTACACCCCTGTAATGATAACTGCAACACCTAAGCACTAAGTAAAGCCAAGGTGAGAGAAAGAAGACAGAATGATGAGGAGAGACAGAGGTGAGAGGGAGAAAAGATTCCAGTTCTTGAACACAGGAACTCTTAAGGCTGATTTATAGTCGACACGTCCACAAGTTTGCTTGGTTGTGACTAAGTCCCTTTAGGGCATAGGTCTTTTTGGGCCGGGCTGATCATCGTCTTATGATCTGATAAAACACTTAGCAGACTGTCGTGTTTTTCTGCCTAATTAATTGACGATTCTGGGATCTGTGACTCTCTGAAAGTAAGAGGTTTCTTTTCCGGACAGACCAGCCCATGTGACATCATCTGCAGCCGATTGGTTCTTTTCTTTATTGACATTGGGCTGACCCAATCACAGACTTCCATTTTGTGCTCTGTGTAAGCGTGCAACGTCAGTGTATATTTGTCAAAAAAAGTCAAGAGTCACGCTTGTTACACGCGCAGGAGAGCAAAAGCGGTGAGATGTAGACTTTTAGTTACAATAATATTTATACAATATGGTTATAATGATATGTATACATGACCAAACTAGTGTGCAACTTATGCAAAACTAATACTATTTTTTTTAACGTTTGGTTTCGTAGCTCTGCTCAAACAAATATTTGTTGCAATTTTTAATTATTTAAGTTCACTTGATTGAATATGTACAATCTTTAATCTATGTTTGATGTTTCATTGTTGAGTTAAAAAAAAAATTTAAGGCTCTCTGATACATTGCTTTTATTATTCATCTTTATTTTATTAATCATCATTAACAGTGTGCATCAGCAGGCAGTTTTTGTTAAGTTCATTATTTCATAGTGTTGAAACCTCTTTGATGTTAGTCTAGGGTAAAAGTAATAACATTTAATAGGTGTGGTACTTTTACAAATGATGGGCAAAAGCAAAAGATTCAAACAACAAAACTACCAACAAAAGTGATTTAAATGTACAAAAAAGTTAAATCAGAGTAATGCCCAAATATATATATATTTCTGCCAACCCGACTCTACACCATAACTTTTCAATCCAGATAAATGGGACAACCATTACTGCATCCAAAATGGTGAAAAGCCTTGGAGCAACGATTGATGACCAACTAAACTTCTCTGACCACATTTCTAGAACTGCTCGATCGTGCAGATTCGCACTCTATACCATCAGAAAGATCCGACCCTTCTTATCTGAACATGCAGCTCAACTCCTTGTCTCAAGTTGTCTGCTCTTGTTCTCTCCAAACTGGACTACTGCAACTCTCTGCTAGCGGGTATTCCAGCTAACTCTATCAAGCCTCTTCAGCTGCTCCAGAACGCAGCAGCACGAGTAGTCTTTAATGAACCTAAAAGAGCACATGTCACTCCACTGCTCATCCGTTTGCACTGGCTGCCAGTTACTGCTCGCATCAAATTCAAAGCTCTGATGTTTGCTTACAAAGCGATTTCTGGCTGCGCCCCTTCTTATCTGCTCTCACTTCTGCAGATTTATGTGCCCTCCAGAAACTTACGTTCTGTGAATGAACGTCGCCTCGTGGTTCCACCCCAAATAGGGAAGAAATCACTTTCCCGAACGCTCGCGTTCAATCTGCCCAGTTGCTGGAACGAACTCCCTAACTGTATCAAAACGGCAGAGTCACTTGCTGTTTTCAAGAAGCGACTAAAAACTCAACTATTTAGACTCCACTTCACTTCCTAATCTGCAATTCCCTCTCTGGATATACCACTAACTGTACTCCAAAAAAAGAAAAAAAAAACATTTTACTAATACTTTCCTTCTTAGACTTTACAGACCTGAAACTTGCCTATAGCACTTATTCATTGTTGCTCTTATAGTTGTGTAAATTGCTTTCTTGTCCTCATTTGGATAAAAGCGTCTGCTAAATGACTAAATGTAAATGTAAAAAAAAAAATAATAATAATAAAAAAAAAAAAAATATATATATATATATATATATATATATATATATATATAAATATATACACACACACACACACATAAGAAGAAGAAATATTTACAATAATATTAAAGTAAAAAATTAAATGAAGTATCAAACAAAATTAGGTCAACTCAAGAGTAAAGGGAACGCTAGTGAAGCCAAATTAAAGAAATAAATATAACAAAACAATTCTAACTTATAAACAAACCCCTTACCTCGCTAGAAGCATGAAAAGAAACAGAAAAGAAAAATCTTCAGCGCCAAGCGCCGTAATCTTACCTGTACTGGACTCTATGAAACAAAACAAATACACAGATGGCATTCAATTCTTACCTGGTGTTTTAAACAATGGATTGACTAAGTGTTTGTAGGATGGAAGTCGTACGACATCTTCCCTGTCCACCTGACTCTGAGGACAAAGTGAACACTCAATTAAATATATTAAATTTGTGTGTCAGGTAAGAGTTGGACCAAAAAGTAACAAACAAACAATCGCAATTAAAATTATGTACAAAAATCACAAATTAGTTAAAAAGTGGGCCGAAATAATACTAAATAATTTTATCCAAACAAAAGTTAAGCAAAAACAACGAATAACAAAATCATGTCGGCAAAAACACAAAAACAGGATCAAAGAAAATGCGCGCTATCATCCGCTTTCCCTTGCGTCCTTTTATGTGACCGCGTCACGTCACCCAATGATGAGTGACTGGTCTCCCGACCAATCGGCTTTCGCGAAGGTGGACCTAAAGGATGTGACAGACAGCGAGGGAGATAGAGAAAGAGAGAGAACAGGATGCAAGAATCCTACCAATATACAGCATCCGCAACGATGATGATTAGCCAATCAGTCGACACCGACTTTCGGCCACTTTATGGATCGTGATTTGCCACGCTTTGCCACGCTATTTCTGACTGCTTCTTTCAGTTGTTCCATGTTCAAGTTTGTGTCAGTCTTGATTGTGTCCGGCCATCGTGTTCTCTGATGCCCTCTTCTTCTTGATCCACTGACTGCACCAAGCATTAAAGCTGTTTCCATGGAGTTGGCTCACATATGACCAAAGAACGAGAGCCGCTGCTTGGTGATTTTACCCTCTTGCGATACATTTTGTTTGACATGCTACAGGATCGTTTTGTTTGTGATCCCTGCTGTCCATGGTATGCGCATCATTCACCTCCAGCACCACAATTCAAAAGCATCGATCTTCCTTCTGTCTTTCTTCTTGAGTGTCCAGCTCTCACATGCATACATGAAGAAAACGATGGCATTGTTTATTCTGATCGTTGTTACAATGCTGATGCCCTTGCTTTTCCATACCTTCTCCATTCCTTGCATTGCACTGCGGCCAAGTGCCATTGTAACAATAGGTTTGCTCAAAACACAGGCACACACAAGTCAGACTTCCAGCGTGGATTATAATTTTATTTTAATAATAAATAAAAAATTTTAAGTTTTTAATTAGTCTCTCATTGTTTCCTATATATGACTTTTGTGCTTTTATAGAATAGACGTTGGTAAACATATTCAAGGGCGTGCAGAGATGGGAAGCATTTTAATTGATGTAGTGGGCCGCTCTCTCCCATAATGCCATGGCTGATTTTTTTGTCCCAATCCAGCCCTGCATGACACCAAACCTGTACCTGGACCCATATCTTAGCTCAGTAGCACCATCTGTGTACATATAAACATACACTTACATCAGGGGTGTCCAAACTCGGTCCTGGAGGGCCAGTGTCCTGCAGAATTTAGCTTCAACTTGTCTCAACACACCTGCTAAGATGTTTCTAGAAAGCCTAGTAAGAGCTTGATTAGCTAGCCCAGGTGTGTCTGATTGGGGTTGGAACTAAACTGTGCAGGACACTGGCCCTCCAGAACCGAGTTTGGACATGCCTGACTTACATATATACAATAGATGCATACAAGCACGTAGTAGTTTTGGCCACTTAATATAAAGTGGGACCAAAGTGCACAAAAGCCCTTCAACGTTCCTTTTTTTACTTTGTAAGGAAGACGTGGGAGCTGGAGATTGACAAATAAAGGTTAACCATAAAATAAAAAAAGAAAACGAAAGTGGCAGCCCCTCACAAATGACAATTGCAAAAATCCCCAAAACAGCATCTTAAAATGTCCTCTCTCATTTCCCACTGTTGTCACTTCTACTTTTATCCTTCTGGAGCTCCTCTGTGGGACTCTAGTGTTTCGGTGTCTCTTATTTATTAACATTCACTTCACTGCATTTTTCTGTTCTTCGATGATGTGTTTACTGGGATGTGGGTGGCATCAACCTGTCAACCTGTAGTGTTGTTTTTGGGAGACTTTGGAAGCAAGGACATTGCATGAACAGAAAATCAACCCCCTAAGAAAAGCTGTGATTTGAAAATGTAGTTGCATAGTGATTGTGGTAATCATGAGATCTTACTTCGGCCTCTCTGAAGCGCATTCATCTACTTATTATTATGAAGTGAACATTAAAAATACAATTTGAATTGAACGTTCTGGCTTGTACAGCGGTGTTTACAACCATTGGTAAGGATCAGACCTCATTCTCTGAAGGGTCATTATGAAGGACATTATTAAAAGACAAATAAACACCACTTTTCACCACAGCCCACTGTCATATAATGTGTTTCAGAGAGAAAAATCGGCACTCCTCCATAAGTATAGGGCTATTGCTTCTCAGTTATTGTAAACTATTATGACACATTTTGAATGGTTGAAAACTGCAATTATGCTAAAGTCTGTCCATTCCAAGTATAATGGCAGTGCAATTCCCATGCTGTGCAATTTCCAAACGAGTAAAATATTCACAATTCATGATTAAATGGTAAAGCGCACAACATTCATTTTAAAGGGCACTTGTGATGAAAATCAACTTTTAAGCTGTTTGGACTGTGTGTATGTATAGTGTATCCACTGTTATACTAGAGTGAAGGTAATGCAGTGTCTCATTTTTTAATATCCTGACATTAAAATAGGACCCAAATCACAGTGATTTTGAGGCCCACTGCAACGTGATCTAGGAATGTGGTTTTTCCCACCCACCAAATTGATTGACAGTCGCCATGTTTCTATAACAACATGTATACACATGTTCACAGAACATTTCTTTTTGCAAATAAACTGGCATATATAAAATATCTGTTCTAAATCTCTGTGATTTCTGTAAGTTTTATGAGTTGAAAACATTTTTAAAACAGCCTGTTTGTTTTAAATGCAGTAAAATTGTTAAGTAATTCTTAACCGCTATAATAACCACAACCGCATGGTGTCAGGCACATATATATTTATATGTGTGTGTGTGTGTTTGTGTATACTACAAATGGCATTTATGTGTGACTCATTGTTTCAGAAAGGCTTGAATAAACTCCACCACAAATACATGAAATAAAATTACTTGGTATTCTTGATTAATGAGCTGTATTTCAGCGTCATGCATGTCTGTGTAAATCACTGACTGCTGTTTATCTAATTTAACACATGAGAAGCAGATACGCACATGTGAACAGTGAAGCAGCTCATTTGCATTTAAAGCCACAGGCTACAAAAACAGCTGCACTGTACTCAAGACAGGAAAAATGAGCAGATTCTGGAGGCTATAATAATTTATCTCAGGGGTATTTTGAGCTGAAACCTTGGACACATTCTGGAGACACCAAAGGCTTATCTTACATCTTGTAAAAGGGGTAAAATAGGTGCCCTTTAAAGTAACACCTTGACAATAGGCCAACATTTTCAACGCCACTAAAGTAAACAGCTGAGTTTGACCATTTTCTTTTTAAATCCAGGAAACACTTTTAGCTTAACATTGATGATTGAATTGTATTAAAGCATTTGCTTCAAATTAACATAAGTTAATCAAAAATTTTGATAATTTTGCTTTTTAAATGTTGACTTTTCAGATGTTACATTGTGTATTAAGACGGATGGAAAATGAAAAGTTGCTATTTTCTAGGCCGATATGGCTAGACACTATCCTCTCATTCCAGTATACTCAAGGAACTTTGCTGCCATACCATGACTGCAGCAGTAGCAATGTTATTATGCAGCACCTGAAAATAGTTCCAAACTAGGTAACTTCCAACGTGACCTCCATCTTGCACAGGGTGTGCGTGCTGGTTGAGCTACATAATATCAAAAATTACGTATCAACTACGTGTACCCACGGATGTAAATCCCAGGGGGGACGGGGGGGGGGGGGGGACATGTCCCCTCCAATTCGAGGGTTGTCTCCACCATAGCCCCCTCCCCTAATACTAATGTCACATTATCAATCACAGGCAAAGGAGAAAGAAATGGTTGAGTAACAGGCAGAGCAGGGTCAGTCAGATGTACAGTGTCAGGTAAGGGTGTTGTGCTGTTATTGAAGGGATAATGACAATTCTTATGGGGGGTGATTTTTTTTTTAATGTTTTCGGAGATGTGGCTGTTTAGCAAATAAACTTTACAGGCTCACTGATTTACAATATGATCAGTCAATTTAACAAGTGTAATGTAAACTAGTTAATATGAGCATGGAAAACGTCTTTTCCTGCATTTATTCGGCTTCAGGAGTAAACAATTCAACAAACAATGCAATAAATAGTTTTGAAGAAAAATTTGCTTTCATTGAACCTGATAAAAACTTTGAAAATAATCATAATGACGTAGTCTCCATGCTATAATAATAATAATAATAATAATGATAAAACCATTTTTTACTGTGGGGACATATCTTTATTAGTACAACCCGGCTGTAGTATTTGTGTCCCCCTTCAAAAAAATGCTCAAAAGAAATTTTATATTTATTGTGCCCCCCCCCCCATTATTAAACATTCCATTATTATTTCCCCCATACTTGTAATTTCATGTTCAGATGCACAATCATATTGAAATAATCCCCTGAACGTTAAATGTGGATGTTTACTCAAGATTTAAACTTTGAAATATCAGTTAAAACAACACAATTCTTAAGTTTTTTTTTAGGGACAACTTAATTCTTTTATGTTTAATCTACCTAAAGGTGTAAAGAAACGATCAAGTTAACTTGATTGATTTTTGTTGGGACAACTTGAAGACATTTGGTGGAAATCAGAATTTTGTAATTCGAGCAAAGCACCATGTGGTGTGGGGAAAAAAATAGTTTTTTTCCACACAAAGTGACTTCTGGCCTTGCTCCTTATCTGCTCTCGCTTCTGCAGATCTATGCGCCCTCCAGAAACTTGCGTTCTGTGAATGAACGTCGCCTCGTGGTTCCATCCCAAAGGGGGAAGAAATCACTTTCGCGAACGCTCACGCTTAATCTGCCCAGTTGGTGGAATGAACTCCTAACTGCATCAGAACAGCAGAGTCACTCGCTACTTTCAAGAAACGACTAAAAACTCAACTATTTAGTCTCCACTACACTTCCTAATCTGTAATTGCCTCTCTGAATATCACACTAACTGTACAAAAAAAAAAAAAAAAAAAATACTAATACTACTAATACTTCCCTTCTTAGACTTTACAGACCTGAAACTTGCCTATAGCACTTATTCATTGTTGCTCTTGGTTGTGTAAATTGCTTCCTTGTCCTCATTTGTAAGTCGCTTTGGATAAAAGCGTCTGCTAAATGACTAAATGTAAATGTAAATGTAGTTGAAAAGTTTTCTTTTAGGTGCTTGAAACTATCAATATGGATTGTGGAATCTAAGATTGGGTCGGCCAGAGAACAGTTTTCACTTATTGACACTTTATATCTGTCTCTCTTTCTCAGGTAGGGAAGATACGCAAGACGGCTGCACGGAAACGGGAGTACCATGTGTTGTTCATGGTTATCACCACTGTGGTGTGTTACCTTTTGTGCTGGATGCCGTACGGCGTCGTGGCCATGATGGCCACATTTGGCCGGCCGGGAATCATCTCACCTGTGGCCAGTGTGGTTCCCTCTCTCCTCGCCAAGAGCAGCACGGTCATCAACCCACTCATATACATCCTCATGAACAAACAGGCAAGAGCACAGACTCTTATCATACTCACAAGTCATATATAAAGTCCCTCCAGGATATCACAAATCAGATTTTTGCAACTAAAGTTCAAATTTTGTAGCATTTCTTTTATTGTTTTGCTGCGGAAATATAAATATACACATCTTAATTGATGAGAAGCTTTTTTGCCAAATAAAAACCCTGCAGTATCACATTTGAAAATGAAACCAACTGTCTGAAAATAAATGCCAAGTCCTATTGCAGAGTGTTATAATATTTTGGAATGTTTAAAAAAAAATGCAGATGGCACTCTTTGGTACGATGGGAATTTGAACAGTGTCCCGACTGCTCAAAATATGTGGGAAATCTGTGGCAATTTTAAAAATGTGTGACCTCCACAAAATTGTGACATTTGCTAAAATTTGCTCTAAATTCAGCAATCATGACATTGCGAAATCCTGAAGGATCTCGTATGGAGGTGTAAACCACTGCAAGCAGACACACCTGTACTGCAGAATTTAGTCAATGGTTTTGTGAACTGTATGTTCTTCAATATAAACTTATCTGCCTGTCTGTCTGTCTGTCTGTCTGTCTGTCTGTCTGTCTGTCTGTCTGTCTGGAAGCATGCTAGCATTGTTTTAAATCAGTTAGCAGCATTGTGAAACATTCTAGCACTAAATAAAATTGACAACATTTTACATTTACTATCGATTTGCTAAAACATGCCCCCAGTTTGTCAATTCATTGTAACATTACATAACATTCATCCTATAAATGCTAAAACATGCTAGCTCTGTTTGCTCAATTTGCTAATTCATGCTAGAGACATGTCATTATTGTTAAATGACATTAAAACAGGCTAAGAACATGACATGCTAAAATATATTAAAGTCAGTTCCTGCAAAACATGCTAGCGATTTGCAAACTTAAAGGGTCACGAAACACCAAAACGCATTTTTTTTGAGCTGTTGACAGTCAGATGTGTGTCCCACGCTACTATAAACACTATTAGGACACATATTTCACAAAAAAGTAAACATGCTTAGTAAAATATATGTGTATTAATAGTCTTTATAGCAGCGTGGGACACATATATCAACTGCTCAAAAAATGTGTTTTGGTCATTTGTGACCCTTTAAGACAGGGGTGGCCAACCCTGTTCCTGAACTAGGGTTGTAACAATGTACCGGTATGACGGTCTACCACGATTTGAACGTGCACGATTATCATACCATGAACAATTGCATATCAACGGTTTTAACCCTTAAAGACCGAGACAGCCGCCCGCGGCTAAAAATAAGTATTGCTCTTAAATGTTTAATAACTTTTGATCCGCTGATCCAATTCATACAATTCAAAGATTGGCATAAAGAAGAGAATCTCAGCTTTCCATTGCTGTATCACATAACATTCGCGGCTCCGGAGGCTCCGGAATCAGTGCGGTTACGTCATCAAAATTTGACAACGCTGATTTGACAAAGAAACGCTCGTCACTGTGTCTCCGGACAAATCAGACATGATACATTGATGCATTGTCCCTCCTCCATGCCCAGATTGGTTCAAACTCGCTATATCACAACCAATAAGCATAGGTTTCACTTTTGTTTGTGGACCAAAAACAAGCTTTTTGAACAACACAGAATGAGAGATAGGCATACATTTACGCGCGGCTAAATAAAACGCAAAAAAAAAGTTTTGCATGAAATAATTCTCATACTAAGTACTTTTGCATGCACAGCAGCACAGAAACATGACAAAACAGTGACACAGCAAAGACGAACTGCTGCTCTTGCTGTTTTCAAAAGACGCAAATGAAGGTGCAGCTGTTTGTCTGCATTGCAGACAACCATATCCAAAACCATATCGATAGACAACCATATCCATGCTGGCACATAAAACCTAAGGATGTTCCATATTGAATCTAGTTTCGTTATGTAACTATTTATAGTATAGTAAATATTTATATCTATTTTTTTACTGAGGATTTGCATCATGTTTATTTGGACTTTATTTGGACTTTGACACATTATTTATTATTTTCTTATTTTTTTATTTGTTCATTGTAAGTGGTGTTGTTTATAGTAACTGAAAATATATTATTTGGAAAAAGTCAAATTTGCTTCACTGTTCTATTATTTTGTAACATTTGTAACATACCGTATACCGCGAAACTGTCAAACCGTGGTATTGTTTTAGACGATTATCATACCGTAAAAAATTCATACCGTTACAACTCTATCCTGAACCAATTAATTAGGACCTGAACACCATGTGATAATTACAGGCAGGTGTGTTTGATATGGGTTGCAACTGAAATCTGCAGGAAGGTGGCTCTCCAGGAACAGGGTTGACCACCCCTGCTTTAGGACAACCTGCTTAAGAAGAAACAGCAAGTAGAGACAAGCAATTGATAGGCAGCACACAATATTTTACTGGGTCAAGTAAAGGTCAAGGTTTTATTATAGAAACAATGGTCAAAATTATACACAAACATTTAGTGTTTTAAAAATGAATTCAATGATAACGTTCTATTAACATATGGAGCATTAAACATTATAAAACACCCAATGGCTTTTGAAAGTGGACTGGCCTATAACAGACAATTTCAGATATTTACAGTGTAAAGTTGAAAGATTTTTTCACAGATATAACAATAAGGGGGGGGGGGGTAATAATAATAATAATATTAATAGAAATAATAATAATAAAAAGGGAAGGTATGGCAGAAAATAAGTATCAAGTACATTAAATAAAACATGCCGAAAGAAAAGTTGGCACAAATACACACAGTACCAGTCAAACGTTCCATATCTCTCTCTCCCACACACACACACAGACACACAAACACACAAAGACACACAAACACACATTTGGCACAGTCCTCAATATTGTCCTGTGCTCGTCTGTGACAGAGCATTAAAAGTTCGCCATTCAAATCAACTGTTTCCAATCTTCATTAATAAACATCGCTCAAATCAAAAGGCTAAATCCTAACATTCCTACAACCGCAAAGTTATTAACCATGAAAACTAACCAGTCCTGCTTTTTCACATGCTTTATGCACTGAAATGTACATCCCCATACCCACCCCCACCCCCTATTTCTAGAAGTAGTCGCATATTTACAGTAAACATTAGAAATAATACTCTTAAAAATGGCCACCTCATCTCGTCTTGTGAGAGACATGGACGAGGTCTGTGCCGTCGAAACACCTCTTGTTAAAGGCTTGGGAAAAGACATTCACAAAGGAAGGACACACGACTCTGCCTCTGATCGTACAGTTAGAAAAAGACTGAAGAGAATGCTTAAGGCAGAGTTTAAGTCCCTCGGTCGGTCACATGACCATTTGGCCATCACGATTAATACATAAAAAAAATATGCAGAGGAGAGCAGTGGACTGATGGTCAGTGTACATTACTGTCCAAAAGTTTGGGGTCAGATTTTGTTTATTTTTTACTTTATTAAAAATGAAAATGTGCACATATAAGGTACATTTGCATGACAGTGATAAACTAAAACCTGCTTCTTAACTAAAACCCATTTCATTAATAGAATAATAGTGTTGTATTTTTCATGGGAGGCAAACATAACCTATAAGTTTAGCCAAATATGACATATTTGGTATCAATGTTCTCGGCATGACCCAAGGAATAGGTTGTGCTTAATTTTTATTACAATAAACATATGCAGTCTAGTTATTAGCAAATGTTTGATTCATTATTGATGGTTAGTGAACGGGTTATGTGTCATAATAACTTGGTGGCACTGTTATTAGTTGTATTAACTAATATTAGTACCCAATTATTAGTTGGAACATTGTGAGTTGCCAATGACACACCTAAAGATCTGTGTCAATAAGGTAAAGAATTAAGCAATCTTTGACGTTGTGCCAGCACATCTGTCAGTGCCGTAAACGAAAACAGTGTCACGTATTAACATGAACTTTTTGCCAGCATGGTCAAATTTGGTGAAAATTTGGAAAAAACAGTCTAGGAGGAGAATGAAAATAATAGGTTTTCAATCAAAAACAAAATGGCAGTCAGGAAGTCCAATTCAATTCAGTTCAGTGGGGTTTAGTTTTCACTGCTGAAAGTCCAAACACTGAAGAGCAAATTCACTGATGCACAGCTCCTCAAGACCCAAACCAAACAGGCCAGTGGCGCCAGTGATGAGGAACAAAACTTCACCAATTGATGAAGAAAATAAATCACTTCCATTGTGAATTTTTAGCCATAAAAACAGCTTGTTATACTGCTCGATTTTGCAAATTTGTTTTATTGCATTAAATATTATATAGAAAGTAGTTAAATCATTTACTGACATTTATTATTCCTATTCAATTCCCCTATAGGCAAATCAATCACAAGTATTAAAACTAAATTCCACACTGTAAAACATGTGACAAACTCAAAACAACAGTTTTTTTTCTCATGGTACTTTAACATATTTTAATAAGTTAGTCATGTTTTAATTCATTTCTTTACCATTTTTAGTTTGCGCAGTAATTTGATAAGTTTACGTTGATATTTTTAGTAAGTTTCACTGATGCAAGTTGACTAGAACTGAAAGAATAAGCAGCATGAAATCTTTTTACAGTGTACGCATGCATGTTATTTTAACAAAAATCACAGTTTATAGTTTAAACAGGAAAATGCTGTCATTTTCAGAAACTTGAGCCTAAAAAATATTTTTTTCAAAAGACAGCATTTCCAGGCTCTTAAAAAGCCATTATCGTGTAAATAAATGACCAAAACTAAAAAAAAAAAAAAGTTTTATGTTTAGAGTTGAAAATGCACCCTTAATAATAGAGGCGGTAAAGACAATTATACTATATAATATTACAAAAGACTTCCATTTTAAATAAATGTTACTGTAAAATTCATACTCAAGAACCTTAAAAGAGTAAACGTATCACAGTTCCTACATAAATATAAATCTGCACAACTGTTGACTATAAAGAGAAACATTTTTTGACCACCAAATTAAAATTTTAGACTGATTTCTGAAGGATCATGTGAGACTCAAGATACTAAAAATTCAGCTTTTCCATCACGGAAAATTTAAAACTAAATAAAATAGAAAACAGTTACTTTTATTGGTCAAAACAGTAGTCTGTACCATGTTTCTTATCACAAATGCAGTCTTGGTGAGCAATATTTTACAAACCCCAAACTTTTGAACTTGCTCTCCTCCCAATCATTTCCAGTCTTCTTCACTACTCTGGTCAATTAAAAGTAGGACAGAAGCCCAAAAACTAATTTATTTACATTATTATCCGAATGTGACTGGAGCAGGATTGATCACATGCCCGAAAACCACAACCAGCCTCAACACTAAATCATTCAAGACAACACAAGGTGGAAATTTTGCATCCAAACCTACTTTAGAAAAAAAAGGTACTCTTCAGGCTCTCTACATCTACAATCCCCCAACATGGGGAAACAAGACAGAGTAAAAGTCAAAGTTTAGCTTTACACATCTCAGCCTACCATTTAAGACTAGAAGGAAGATGAAGTATTTCACCCTATTAAGAGTATCATGAGCTCCTGAGTGAAATCATCACTTACTAAATTGACTTCTACAATATTATCTACAACATCAGTTAAAACAGACGTTAGCTCTTCTCACCAGATCTACAGGAGAAAAATAATCAGCTTATCGTCTTAATTAAAATGGCACACATTGAAACAATGAGTAAACAACAAACCTTCAAGTATTACCTTCTGTAGAAAAGTCAAACCGCAAAGTGAATGCGTCAAATGAATAACTGTACATTTATGAGAAGACAACGCAAAGGTAATTCATTCGCTTTTAAAGACTACTCCAGCAGGAGTCAGAAAACCTCTTGAGTTTAGGGGCTACAAGACGTTAAAAACCGCTAGATGCAACACATAATATCACCAATGTGTTCCGTTATATTGCCAGCAGCCTTAAAATCGCAGATAATATTTACAGTGCTGCACTTGTGAGTTATAGTGGAACCTTATTCAACGACTCTATTTTCTGTAAACCACCTGTCTCGACAGGTTCTTCAAAAGTATAAATCGACTAGGATCAAATTAAATGAACCACAGTCACATTCAAAAGCTCCTTTTAGTCAATTTGTACAACAACAGGCACAGTATTTCTACTCTGCTTTTGAAGGAACAAGTAGGAAATAAAGTATTGATTCAGTTCTGGAAGAGCAAAATATTTTCAAAAAGGCTCGTTAATGTGGCACGACGTATATATTACAGCAGAAAACGATAATACAGCAGGAAAAAAAAGAAACACAATGTTATGGCGAGAAGCTTTTAATCTGTCAGAACATCTACAGACAGATTAATAAAGCTCATGTTTGTTCTAAATCCCATCTCTGCACTTTTTTGACAGTGAAATTTTCAGTGTCTATGACTGTAATACTTCCAAACGCTGTCAAACACAGTTATACGTATAAGAAATACTGTTTTTGTTTTTTTTGATGGCTTTCAACATCACAAACATCTAAAAAGCTTTTCTCGTCACGTGTCTATTGCTGTTTGGACCATCTTTAAGCATAGGCTCAGGAAATGCATTTCAGAGAGATCTACAACTACAGCGGAAGGTTTAGTCCCACACAGTCAGTTTTTTTAATGAGCCGGCTGGATGTCTGAGGTTCTCCTCTGCGTTAGAAAGGCTGTTATTGCGTGTGTGTGTGTGTGTGTGTTCAAGGCTCACAGTGGACTTTGTTGAATCCGGGCAGTGTGACTTTGCCTTTGCGTTTGAGCTCATCCTCTGAGCCGATGTTCATGCGCTGGATGAGCATCTTCTCGTAGAGCAGAGGATGATACGCACCCAGAGTGCAGGCGGCATCGTAGTAGCGCTCGTGATAATGGCACAGGTCCGTCTGACGCAGGGAGGGAATGTACTCGTACACATGCACCTCTTCACATAAGGACATCATTAGCAGGATGCCTGGACAAAACACAAACATACACAATGACAGAAAGGGTTATTCAAAGTCAGATCAGTAAACTTAAATCTTCTTTGTGTAACATTTAATACGGTCTCCTAAATCATTTAATATTTCTTATAAATGCAGTTACATTAGTACGATTCTGTAATCAATCTATGACAATGCTAGCCTAACAGGCTAGCAATATACTAAAACATGCTAGCATTGTGTTGGTAACTATGGGCTAAAAAGAAGCTAGCAACATTTAATTGGCAAAGACATGACAAGGCCAAATAATTAGCCAAGGACAGATTAGCAACATACTAACCCTGCTGAAAAATCCAGCTTAAAACAGCCTAGGCTGGTTGGCTGGTTTTAGCTGGTCGACCAGGCTGGTTTTAGAGGGGCTCTGGCCATTTTTCAGGCTGGTTTCCAGCCATTTCCAACCTGGTCTTAGCTGGTCAGGCTGGAAAATGAACAGCTAAATCTAGCTAAAACCAGCATGAGCAGCCTGGACATAGCTGGTTTTGGCTGGGCTTTCAGGCTGCCTGGGCTGGTCAAGCTGGTCTTAGCTGGTCATCTCCAAGCCTGACCAGCTAAGACTGGCGGGAAATGGCAGAAAACCAGCCTGGAAGTGGCCGAAACCCCTCTTAAACCAGCCTGGTCGACCATCTCAAACCAGCCAACCATCCTAGGCTGGTTAAAGCTGTTTTTTTTTTTTTTTCAGTAGGAAAACATGCTAACAACTTGTTAACTCTCAATATTATGGCAAGGCTTAGTAACTAGCCTAAGACAGGCTAGAAACATACTAGCATTGTGTTGATAACTGTAGGCTAAAATAAGCTAGCAACATGTTAACTATTAATTTTACAGCAAGGCATGGCAACCTGCCTAGGACAGACTAGCAACACGTTAGCATTGCATTGGTAACTGTTGGCTAAAGTAAGCAAACATCTTGTTATGGCAAGGCTAAGCAAGTAGCCTTAGACTGGCTAGCAACATAGACTACTAAATAATCCTGTGTTAATTCATGCTAGAAATATGGCAGATAATGTTGCAATAACAGCGTGACCCAGTTACTCTTAGCTACAGGGGGGGGGGAAGCACAATCGGAAATGATTAAAGAGAAAATGAGGCTTGTAAAATACTCTTTCCCCTCCATTTCTTCCACTTGACCAAGACTTTAAAGAACCTTCGTATTTAAAATGCTGACAGGGAAGAAATCTATGGATGTTCTGCTTATAATACCATATTTACTTGAACAACACATAATTCCTTGTCTATAATATTATAGAAGTCACACTTTGATGATTTCACCCTAGTTATTCCAGTGCATAGTTATTAAAATTTAAATTAATAAATCAAATAAGTAAACCTCCTGTTGACCATATACAACAGTGACAAAATTGACATCTTTTTTTCACAAAACAAAGAGGAAAAAAATCAGTATGGTTTTACTTTGCATTCTAAAGATGGCAGCACAATTAGCATGACTTGCAGATATGTCATAGTCACATGGGAAAACTAAGTAGCTCTTGTAAGTGGTGCTAGTGAAGCCAGCGTGTCTGCGTGAGTCCTAATGCCCCAGTAAAGCGAAGGCAACACCATACTGTCAGTGACCACCATCTTTTGGATGAGATGTTAAACTGAGTTCCTGACTCTCTGTGGTCATTAAAATTCATTGGCATTTCTCTTAAAGATTAGGGGTGTAACCCCCATGTTCTTGCCAAATTCCATTCATTGGCTCTTACCCATCATGGCCTCCCAATCATCCCCATCCACCAAATTGGATCTATCACTGTCACTCCACTCCCCCTATAGTTACTGTGTGGTAAGTGCACTGGCGCCATTGTCCTGTGGCTGTCGTCACATCATCCAAGTGGATGCTGCACACTGCTGGGGGTGAAGCGAGTGTGAAAGGATTTGGGTGTATGGCCGTACACTATAAATGTGCTATATAAGTGAAGTTTTTTTAACTAATTTCGAGAGGAACACGTGATATAATTGACTGCAGCTGGCCGCCTATCTACACTCATTAGTTAGCCAATCAGATCTATCCTAACTTACTATAAATAGTCTAGCTAGATATTACTCCCTTACCTTTGTTTTCCGAAGAAACCCCCCATCTACCCCCTTTCTCCTCCTTTCCTCCTTTAAAAAGGGGAGCTCTCGAGAACCACCTGATCTCGTACTCCCCTCACATGCTCTATGGACCTGGCGGGAGCCCTGGGCTCAACTATCTCCGAGCTCAGGGTTCTCTCCCGGGACAGCATGCCAAACCTGCTTACAGTTGTCAAGCAATATCTAAGTGTGAACTCTTGAAATACACATTACAAAATCCAGCCATTTCCCTTAAAAATAATAATATGTGCGATTTAGAGTTGAAGCAGGTTATTAGAGTCCAAGCAAGTTTCTCGCATATGTTTCACACTTGATAAAAAAAGAGCTTAAGGGGAAAGAAATTTATGTTAGTCGGTTATAGACAACAGGAAATTTTTTTGGCTACAAAAAGAAATATCTATATGCTTACACCTTCATTCATTCATACATTTTCTTTTCGGCTTAGTCCCTGTATTAATCTGGGTTGTCACAGCAGATTGAACCGGCAACTTATTCAGCATATGTTTTACGCAGCGGATGCCCTTCTTGCTGCAACCCATCTCTGGGAAACACCCACACACACTCATTCACACTCATCCGGAGGAAACCCACGCAAACTGAAGAAGAACATGCAAACTCCACACAGAAATGCCAACTGACCCTGACCTTTTTGCTGAGAGGCGACAGCACTACCTACTGCGCCACTGTGTGGCCAACCACTTTGTTTCTGCAAAAAAGGTTTTAAAATAAAATTAGCTGTCTACTGAAAACGTTCTTGTTGTCATAAATAAACATAGAAAAATACATACATATATTATGAATTATATGCAACAATGTAAAAAATTTCCATGGTTTTATTGGTAAAATCTGTAAAAATCTTAAAGTAACCTGGTTTACGGTAAACTACCTTGATGTGGTCAAAAATCGTAAATGGACTTTCCCAGAATTCACCACATTACACTAGCAATCAATTTTGTGTTTTTCTTTTTTGACATTATTATTGTTCATTTTAGTTTTGTGAGTTTTGTTAAATTTAATGTAGATTTATATGATGGTGTTCAGTAGTTGTGTGAATGACACCTTTATATTAGAATAACAAAGGTACAACATGCGGATGTTAGTACTTTTAAACAATGGCTTAACAATATAAATTAATGCAAATTTAATACAGTTATTTACTGTAACAAATTAAAAAATAAAATAAATAAATTATATATATATATATATATATATATATATATATATATATATATATATATATATATATAAGGTGGTCAGCTAGCGAAGTGCTATGCAGGTAAACCTCACTCCTCTAATCTCAAAAGATGCTTTAGCTACAGACGCTAGAGGCCATGGTCATTGGCCTCTTTGTCAACCAACTATCATACAAAGAATCGCCGGTTGGATCCTAGCTCAGTGCGGGTTGGGTGCAGTAGGAACGGTGGGTTACCTATGACTTCTGCCGTAGTTTTAGCTGTAAAAGCTGCCAACCACTGCTGGGTTTTTTTTTTTTTAGTGTACATTTTTAACTATGAAGTAAATGTAACATTTTTGCACAAATGGTCAAACAGTGTGTTTAATTTTTGACAGTTTCTACCTTATTTCTAACAGTAAAATCCGAACAATACTATCTATATTGGTTTAACATGTTGAATAAGATAAAGTGTCAATTCTCATGTTTTTTAGGACAATATTGAGAGGTCTGAAGTTTCTCTTCTCCTGCAGTTCTACAGGTGTTTCCGCATCTTGTTCTGCTGTCAGAGAAGTTTGCTACAGAACGGTCACTCCTCCATGCCCTCCAAGACCACCGTCATCCAGCTGAACCGCAGGGTCAACAGTAACGCTGTAGCCTGCACCGCTCAGATCTCCACCGGGACTCACAACCATGACTGCAGCACTCACGTCACAGAGAGGAGCAACCCTCCGGAGGTCATTCCATGAACATTGACATTTAAGAAAACTGACCAGGGCTGAATGCAGGCCTTCAGTCTCTGCTTCGTCTTGATCTTGTTCAGCTTTTACCCTCATTCACTCTCTAGGGTTTAGATTTTCCGTGCCTCTTTTACAGCCTCGCATCGATGCATTGCAAATATTTAAGAATAAAAACAAACTCTATAGAAAATACCAGACAATCTATTTCATTGTTTGTTTTTTTGTGGTGCATTACGAAATTGAGTGATGTCAATCTCCAGTACAAAAAAAAAAAAAAAAAAATCCAGTGGTGAGTGTTTATAGATTGTCCTGGAAGGGGGAAAAACTGCTTATTTTTAATAAGTTAATTTTGACACCTTAACCCTTTGATGCGTACGATCACACCAGTGTGATCAGTCTTGGCTGGTCCCTGAAGCATACGCTCACACCGGTGTGATTAGAATGTTTACAGCACACACCATCAACTCCTAAAAATTATTTTCTGACAGCTTGCCCTGAGGCACAGAAAGAGGTGCGCAGTGCTTGTCATAAATCACAATTTATCTGTGTTTTCAAAAAAAAAATAAATAAAAAAAAAATAAAAAAATAAAAAAAAAAAACATTTATTTCAGGTTTCAGACATTCAATTACACAAAACTATGAGCAAAACATACCATTTAAGGTTTGTAAAACGCACATGAATGTCTATGGAGAAGACAATAATAGTTGTTTTTTTAATAAATAACTGGATAATGTGCTTTATTCATATTAAGATACACAATGTTTATGTTACTAGAATATTTTCGCGTCTTACTTCGATATATTTTTGATGAAAATTGTTAATAAACATGATGTAAATCCAGCAGCTTGGATCTCTTCTATGGTTGTTGCTAGAAGGGATACAGCTGGGATCGGAAGGTAACAAGAAGTATTTATTTTAATCATTAAATTATGCATTAATTGTATTTTAATAGCATCTATCTCTACCTCAACCCTAAACCCGACCCTCACTGTGATGTAAAAATATTATTTATTGTTGTACAGTGTCACAAAAATTATGCTATATTAACGCCAGTATTCTCAACTGTATCCCATCTACACTTTACCCTCTCCTGCATCGCAGACTAAACATGGCGGCGCCCTTTACCCATCTTATAACAAATAATACAATTATTAATAAGCTGTTTAAAAGACTAAATATACTGCATGTTCTATTACATACTTGAGAATCAAAGTATCAGAAATTTTACAGTATAATTAGAACATTGTCAATATTTTCAGAAAAGGACAAAAAGGGAATTTTAGAACACAATAGACTAAGTAACAGTCACAATACAAAACTCACGCAGGGTCAGCTGGAGAATTTATAACGCATGAAAGGGTTAAAAAAGTGCACATGAATTTGGAGAGGGGTCTGGATGCAGACCTGGCGGAGTGCAATCTGAGCTGCATCCAATGCTTTTTATTGGGCTCACCTAACCCCACCCCTAACCCTACCTGTCACAGTGACGTCACTCTCTCCATTGAGTGCATCGTGTCTAACACTGCATCGCTGATAGATGCAATCTCAGCTTGCATCATAAAGGCTGTATCCAGATACTACTGGGAATTTGGGATATTGAATAGTTTTGGCAAATTGAACAAAAGTGAGGGTGAAAACAATTTTATAAAATATTTATATTTCAAACTTTAAAACTCTTCTAAACAATATTTTGGGCTGCTAAAAATGAGCGGTTAGCACATGAATAAACTATGTGGACCCATATTCCAACATTGTTTTATTTATTGAAAATAAAGAATAAAGAAATCCTGACTAAGATTTCCTGAAGAAGCAAATAACTTTTGAGCAACGGTATAGAAGCCACAAAATAATTATTTTTTGCTGATTATCTTTATTATTTATATGTTTTAAATACACAATATTCATCTGCTTTTATAAATGTAAAGTATTTTGTAATGTGTACATTAAATTGTAAATCATTGTATATTAATATAATATTGTATTATAACATTGTATATTATTATAAAACATGCACATTTATTTATTAATTTTACACATTATGCAAGAATACCTGGAATATCTGCTTGATTTGAGATCTGCTAAACAGCTTAAATGAATGTTTTCTTCCTGTTTTGTGTTTCATTTGTACCAGAGTCAAGAGTGTTGCGTATGATATCATTCGAAAAAAGAACAAAAAAACAAAAACACTGTATTCAAAAGTATATTTTCAGTTTGTTTTTTTTAAGAACTGGTTTGGATTACACTGTTATTGCGCAAAATCACTGAGCTTTCTATCATACAAGCCGAAGAAATAGAATTGCATTGAATACTACTGAATTCACTTGTCAGGAATAATACAAAGGCATTATATTCAACCTTGACAAGAGGCTTTTTCTAGCTAGAAAATACCTTTCAAATAACAACTGAACTGTTATTGGTTTCCAATGCCAAAGAAACAATCCTCTCAACTCATAAAGCTGTGATCCTCCCACATCTGCTTCATATTGTTTTATTGACACTACTATCTGAGCCCAGGTCACTGATCTACAGAAATGTATTCAACCATTGGATCAACTCATATGGTACACTTCCCAATTCACGAAGAGGAAACTGGATTATTAATACAAATACAAATACGAACATTTCGCATTGAGAATCTTAGCAGGATTTCCCCTCCCCTCCAAAAAAAGAACAACAGACTTTGTTTGCTTCTCAAATGTGTTGAATGTACTCTTGAGGTTTCAGAAATGACTATTCAAACATCTTTATAAAGGATCGTGTGTAAAGTGCCAAACACATAATACGCAACAACATCACCATTTCAGTGTGTCTGTTTGTAATAGTTTGGTCTCATGAGTCATTGTCATGATACTACACGTATGGATTTGTTGTGCCATTTTGACTGTGTATAAATGCAAATCGATCTGTCAGTTCAAAATGATCTGTCATTTTTGTAACTCTTAATGATAGCAAATGATTGTGTTTGGTTTGGATTTTAAAATCATTAACTGTAATTGATTTGCTAACCGTACCACACAGCTATGCACACCATTTTAACTCAGTACAATATTCACTTTAGCAGCTGTATCCATGTTATTGTACAAATACTATTCTCAATCCATCAACACCAGGATAATCTCGGGAAAAATTAATAAAAACGTATCGCATCTAGGTAAATAAACACATACAAACATTTTAAGCACATTCCCAAAGGGTCATTTTTTTCTTGAAAGTAAAAAGTTCGATTAATTTAGAAAAGATGGATACTGGGGTGAGTTCCCACAATAAAATATTGTCATTATACTTGTGTCTCAAAACAGCATTAATGCAATATTCTGTGATATATTGTAATTTCTACAACAGTTCTGTCTGGTTCTTGACTCTGATTGGCTGAGAGCCGTGTGATATTCTAAAAAAATAATAGCACTCTTCTTTCTTCCTCTTCCCTTAACTCTTCACCCTTGTGCATTACTTTGCCCCTATACAGCAACAAGCAGAGGACACTTTACAGTTTGACAAATATTGCTGCTGTTTTACAACAAAATGTACTTTTGAGGCTTTTTAGTGGAGAGTGTAGTTGTTTAGATTGTAACTAGACAGTTTATTTATAAGGATAGTGCATATTTTAAAAAGGTTTACATTTCTGAGAGACAGAGCGTCGGTGACATTAGCCTGTCATTAGGGAGAGTAAAGAAGGTGGACGTTGTCCATCCACAAGATGGCAACCGAGACTGCATAATAAACCCTAAGAAGAGAAAAACAGTGTAATTTACAACTACAGAAGATCAGCAGAAATACTGTAGACTGATGGCATTTCATGCTGTTCAGCCTTATAATCTTAAAAAGTCAGCAAAAATCTCTAATTTTTTCATCACTTTAGACATGATGATAGAGAATCATTCAAACACGAGCTCTAAAGTGACTTTGGTGAAATAGCAATGCTTTCTGCTGTTCTGATGTCAGCTGCAAATGTGAATGAATGGCGGAAGAAAGTAGTTCCTCTTAAAAAAATGTACGATTTGTATTTTAATTATGCCGTCTAACTGTTGTATAAACGAAATTTCACATGAGTAGCAGTGCGTTTTGGCTTTATTTCGTCACTGGTGTGAAAATAAGGCACTCGGCCTTCGGCCTCAAGCCAACGCATGCCTCCCATCAGTGCTGATATACAGCCAAATCACGCAGCTACTTGTAAAACACTGACAACATATTGTCACCTTGGAATTGTAAGGTTCTATCTGTGTTCTGAAAGATTTTGAGATATTGAGCTTCAAAGTTTTTGCATTCCCTATAGCTAACAGTTTGTGTAACATTTGTTTTTAAAATAAAAAGTCTTAAAATGTAATCAACCTATAGACCTTTTTCGTAGAATGCAAAATGACCCATTATGCTTTGCGTGTATGCGCAAGGAGAATGCTAAGAACTTAGGATTAGCAGGCCGCAGATCTTTCATGTTCGGGGTCCTTCTCGGGGAAAAAAGTATATGACTAGACTATAAAGCGAATAGACTCCACTTCGGAGGCATGCCTTGTAGAGGGTACTCTAGCCTGAGTGACGGTGTTAACCACCCAATCATTAGGTTGCCCAAGTCCAGCACACTCCATCTATGGACCATACGTGAGGCATAGATCTGGGCACAGGTGCAGATTGAGCCAGAGAGGCTCAATACACATACCTGTTCCCCGTCCTCCCTGACACAGTATCTGTGTGAGCAGGCTCACTGGAGAAATGCGTATTACACACGCCATGGAACCAGCTGTGTAGCTAGTGGAACTCTACCAGATTCGCTATGTGTGGTACTCAATCAAGAGAGCGCACATATCTCTGTGTTAGAGAGAAAGCTCATAACAGCTGGACAGTCGGGGTGGAGTCTCCTATTTCCCAGGTGAAACTGCCGTGAGAGCGCATCGGCTGCACGGATGAGCTCGGTGGGGAAGAATAGAATGCAGCGATTCCGCCACCTATGACTCCGGGACAGCAGACGCCGAGCGAGCTGAGTGGATACCTCCCATGTGGTTGATATATGCCAACGTCACCGTGCTGTCCGTCTTGACCAGCTCATGTTTCCCCTCTAATACTGGTAAAAAAAACAGCGCAGCGCTAGATACACTGCCAACAGCTAGGGCGATTAAAATGCCAATGCAACCGGGTTCCTACCACAGATCCACAGCTACATGCCCTCACCACACAGCCCCCCAGCGCAACTGGGATGCCTGGACACTTGTTCTAGAGGCACACAGGTCTGCAGAAAAGCAGGGTCCATCCAGAGGCTGAGGGCGCAGATGATTTGATTCTGACGAAATCCCCATAGTGGAAGTTTCCACATAGCATTGAGGTCCCCCTCCCGAAGGGGAACCACATTACTTTCTCCAATGTACTAAATGTGTTTGACTGTGTGTTTCAGAGTGGCAGATTCCACACACAGTCACAAATGCTGACATATTATATTGAGTTTCAGGAGAATATCTGATGCTTGATTATTCTGGGAGGTAATTACACAGAATCATTCTGATGATGAAGTTTTGCTTCATAATTCATCGTGTAATTATTAAAACCACATTTGAGATGATGTGATTGGGATCAGTGAGGTGGTTAATCCCGTTATCCAATCACATCATGTGGAAAGACGTTGACTATATATCACACTCATGATTAAAATCACAAGGCCAGGGGGAAAAGTGTTAGTATTAGCATTTAGATTAAATTTAATTCACATTTTGTGCTTGTGGATAGTAACCAGGTTGCAAGTACCTCTTTAAATTTTAAAAAGAAGAAACCAGAGTATTCAAGTGCCATTTTTTGAGCTAAAAGGACAAAAGCATGAGTGTTAAAAGTGAAATGAACTATAATTTACAACCATCTCAAATGGTCACATTTGACAGCATTAACAGAGAAGTGATAATGACAGCGTTGAGAGGGAAATAAAACATCGGAGTTGTCTTTAAACACAGTTTCCAGAATACATTTAAAAAGGTGGACGTCAACAAAACCTTAGATGTGAAGTGTAAAGTGAATGCGATGTGTGTAATTTCTGTGACCTAACAATTAGGAACGGAAATTTGTTTACACTGCTTTCGAACTCTGACAGGACTTTGGATTGAGACGCTTGAAAACTTTATTTTCCGCAACTTTACCTATCATTATTTACATGCTTGAGTTTTGAAACAGTGTCTTACCTATGAACCCTGAGGAGGGTGGATTGGGCTGGATGTTCTCCAGATTATTAGCTTGAATCACGTCCCATAACTGCCAGATGTACTTGGGGTGCAGGATGTAGAAAGGCTGAGAAGGGAAGCGCATCCTGTACTCCATGTATGGTGTGAAGAGGTTGTAGTCTGGATTGGAGTACCACTGCAATACAAACACACAACGGTATATATATATGATTAGCAAAGTTTCTCAAAGTGGTGAGAGAGGGGGGAGCAGTAAGTACTGGCCGAAATGAGTGACTATGAGACTTGAGACCCTTGTAAATTAAGGGAAGGTATTTATACAGGTATAGCACATGTCTTGCAATACAATATTTATTTATAAAGCACATTTAAAAAAAAAAAATGTAAACCAAAGTGCTGTACATAGGAGTACTAAAAACAGAAAACAATGTAGAATATATAAAAAAACAAAAAAACATTTAACAAATAAAAGCAATAAAACAATAATCAAGGAGTATTAAAAGCGAGAGAAAATAGATAGGTCTTTTAAACAGGTTTAAAACACAGAAACAGAGGGGGGAAGTTTAATGTGAAATTGTACAGTGTTCCAGAGTTTGGGACCAGCAAGTGAGCAAATTGAGATCATAAGATCTTAATAAACGAGAGGGGATATATATGAACAAAGCAAGTCTAAGGTACTTAGGTGTAAGATTATTGACGGTTGGTATACAAATGATAAAATTCTAAAATCAATTCTGAATTTAATAGGTAACCAGAAACTGACTAGTTGCGGTGCCAGAGAGTAGTCTAGCACCCGCATTTTGTAACAGCTGCAGACAAGAGAGAGACGACTGAGAAATACCATGATAGACAGAAAGACAGACAGACAGACAGACAGACAGACAGACAGACAGACAGACAGACAGACAGACAGACAGACAGACAGACAGACAGACACACACAGTTGAAGTCAGAATTTTTAGCCCCCCTTTTGATTTGTTTTTCTTTTTTTAAATGTTACCCAAATGATGTTTAACAGAGCAAGGACATTTTCACAGTATGTCTGATTATATTTTCTTTTCTGGAGAAAGTCTTTAGTTTTTTTTCAGCAAGAACAAAAGCAGTTGTAAATTTTTTTTAAAAGCCATTTTTAGATCAAAATTTTTAGCCCCTTTAAGCTTTATATATTTTTCCGATATTCTACAGAACAAACCATCATTATACAATAACTTAATTACCCTAACCTGCCTAGTAAACCCAATTAACCTAGTTAAGCCTTTAATGTCACTTTAAGCTGTATAGATTATTATTATGTTCAGAAATGTGTTGAAAAAAAATCTGCTTACTGTAAAACAGAAATTAGGGGAAAAAATAAACAGGGGGGCTAATAATTCTGACTTCAACTGTAGATAGATAGATAGATAGATAGATAGATAGATAGATAGATAGATAGATAGATAGATAGATAGATAGATAGATAGATAGATAGATAGATAGATAGATAGATAGATAGATAGATAGATAGATAGATAGATAGATAGATAGATAGATCTATCTAGGTCACACAGTGGTAATTCAATGTGCTTTACATAAATAAAAGAAACAAGTATAAGAAACAAAAACAATAATAAAAATTTATAAAAAACATATTAAAATGTGTTAACAGGTTTTATATAAATGAAAAAGAAAAGAAAGATATAATAGTGCGACAAAATAGTGCAGAAATACATAATTACTTTAATTATTCTACTGTAACTCTATTGCTGTGATATTACAACTACTTTTAGCAAATTAGCCACAGCAAACTGTTTATCATTCAAATGCATAATTTGTAGCGCTCACTAAATTGAACCTTAAATTAATTACGCTTGAACATATTGTACTTCTGTTCCTCATAAACAAGAAGCCAAGGAGGTTAGTGGAGTTCACTGCAGTTTCGATACACAGTGTTCCGGAAACCCTCCGCAGCAGCACTCACGCAGGTCATGAGGCATTATTGAATTCTTGAATTGACGAGGAAAATAAAAGCGCACATCGGAGATGGGAAAAGGGTTGAAAAAGACATATAAATCGAGTGGAGTTAAGCACCAACCTTGTGCAGAGACACATTCATTGACCTTCTGTCCATTTTCTCCATTTCACCGCCAGCAGAAACAGCCCTTTATTGTAAATATATTTGAAAGCTGTTCTGAACTCCACATGCCCCGACACTTTTTTACCCCTCTAAAGACTTGCTGTGAAAAGGACACCATTGTCAAGTCTGCAATATGCAATCTTGGGTCTATCGATCACATCAGTGACACGTCAATGATCTTTTCTGTCAAGCCTGAGATGACCATCTTACAGTGATCTCTACTAAGCAAAGGAGGCTGTGAAAAATATGTCGTAATTCATTGGCCAAACTTCTGATCAAAGTATTCTCCACAAACACTTCCTGTTCACTTCATTCATGTACACACTCACATTTTTGCCAAAATTCTCCCATATTTTACCATTCTATCCCACTATCATCCTATCATTAATTATTTTTCAATATTTCTGATATATTTTTAATCTTGAAAGCACGCTGAAGTGAAGTTTATTCATAAACAAATTTCGAGAGGATCACGTGCTTATGATTGTTCACAGCTGTTCCAACTTTAGCTAATAACTGCTTATCCTATCAGACGATCCTTAACTCACTATAAATAACCAGACTTTTCTCATATCAATATCTTCGTCTCAAAGAAACCCCCCCCCACCCAACCCTACTTTCCCACCTTTCAAACGGGCGTCACAGTGGCCAGCGATTAGCGATGTTACCTCACAGCAAGAATGCCCCAGGTTTAATTCCTTTCCGAACCAGACCGCATTTCTGTGCGGAGTTTGCTCGTTCTCCCCGTGGTTGCGTGGGTTTTCCCCGGGTCCTCCGGTTTCCTCCCACAGTTCAAAAACAAGCACCCTAACAATTAATCCAAAATATAACCAATATACAATAAACAAGAGGGGGAGTCATCGAGATCTACCCGAGCTAAAACTCCCCTCTCGATTTGCAACAGGAGGGAGCCACGGGCTCGAGGATCTTATAAGCTCAGGGCTCTCTCTCGGGACAGCACGCCAAACTAGCTTTATCATCAATCATCAGCTAAGTGTGAACTCTTGAAATTAGTATTAAAATGTCTGCTTTCACTTTCTTTACATTAAAGATCGACCGTCACCTTTCACATGCTTCCTCTGAACCAGTGAATGCATGCATAAGCGCTGACTGACAGACGCGTTCCGTACAATAAACTGATCCCAGATCAGCTTCTGTACAGAAGACATTGATTTTAACATATAAAGCTGTTCATGGTTCTGCTCCGGGTGACATTTGTGATTTGATATCTATTTCCTCTGCCTCTCGCTGTCTACGCTCTGCCTTGGGTCCTACGCTGTTTCAGCCTCGTGCACACTCAGCACCATGGGAGGTAGGGCGTTCTCTTTCCGTGCACTCAACCTGTAGAACGCTCTTCCCACAAACATTAGGACTGATGGTTCCTTGGACTGTTATAAAGCTCCTTAAAACTCATCTTTAAAGGACTGCTTTTTTTAATTTGTGATATCTCTTTTATTCTTACTGTGTTTTAATTTTTTACTGTGCTTTGTTGTTTTTACTTTCTTGTAAGCTTTTTGGGTCTTAGAAAAGCGTAAATAAAAAGTATTATTTTTATTATTAAATAAAGTACAATATATAATACAATATATAAACATAAAAATAGAATAACAATAGAAATTGTGCTTTAAATGTAAATTCATTTTGCTGTAATTGATTTACAGTCAGTATCTGGTGAACTGCTGCCAGTAGGTTACTGTAAATTCTACAGGGATTTGTTAACAGACTACAGTTTGTATGAATATTTTATTTCGTTTTGTTTTTTAGAGCAACAGTATGTCCACATCAAAAGCTTCTGCGCAGCCTATGATTCAGCAAACATCTGAAAAACAAACCTTGTATACACCAACATTCAGCATGCTATAAACCTGAACAGTGCAGTTACTTTATATCCAAAGAAAAGAAAGCTCTCAGGAGATGCCTATTCAAGTCGTAAAGAAATCTGTGTTTTTGAAACTAATGAAGACTACTGAATTATTTAACCTGGTGTAACGGAGGCCAGCTAGTGTGTGCTGTGCAGGTAAACCTCACTCCTCTGACCTCTAAAGGTGCTATGGCCATGGTCTTTAGCCTCCTTGGTAGAGCACCCAACTCCCATGCAGAAGGTTGCCGGTTCGATACCAGCTCGAAACGGGTTGGGTGGCGTAGGACCGGCAGGGTTACATTGGTGCCGTGACCCAGATGGGAGTGAGGTTTAGGGGGTGAGTGTAACGGAGGCCAGCTAGTGTGTGCTGTGCAGGTAAACCTCACTCCTCTGACCTCTAAAGGTGCTCTAGCGACAGACGCTAGAGGCCATGGTCTTTAGCCTCCTTGGTAGAGCACCCAACTCCCATGCGGAAGGTTGCCAGTTCGATACCAGCTCGGAGCGGGTTGGGTGGCGTAGGACTGGCAGGGTTACACTGGCAAGTTTACGGTTTCAAAATATTTGAAAAGTTTCTTAAAATGAAATATATTGTGTTTAATATGCAAAGAAGTTGTCGAAAAACATATTTTAAAGCTATAATCACAACACCGTGAAACAGTTATATTTTTATCCAAGGTTATCAGGTTGTCAGAATCTTATATATGCTTAAACACAATAAATGTTGTAGATAACTAATGAACAAACAGTTTTGTACTCACTTTGTGCAGGTTGAGGGTGTACGGTGCAGGGTCCCACGCCACCAGCGTTACATTTTTATACAATGAGCTTCTGTTGAACCTATGCATGGGATTCGCCAGGATCTGCACACAAAGCAGACAACAAGTTATACTGAGAAGACAAACAGAAAAGGGAAATAAAAACACAAAACTCAGGAGTAACAAGTTCATTGGGTAGCCAGAAAAAAAATACACACACATATATATATATATATATATATATATATATATATATATATATATATATACACATACATATATATATATATATATACACATACATATATATATATATATATATATATATATATATATATATATATATATATATATATATATATACACACACACACACACACACACACACACACACACACACACACACACACACACACACACACACACACACACACACACACACACACACACGTATTTGTACCTGACGAGCGGTCACATCAAGAGAACACAGCCTCATATGTAGCTCTGAGATCATTAATATGCATCCAGCTATGTCTGATAAGCAACAACTTTTGTTTACTTTTGTTTTGTTTAAAAATACAACATGATGCATCTTGATCTGTCTCTTTAGTCAATTTTAAATATAGTTTAGCCTTTAGCCTAATCCCATGAACAAAAGAGGTTAACAATACTCTGATTGGGTTTATATTTGACTGTTCTGCAGCCATCATGCTCTGTGTGTGAGAGAGACAGAAAGAATTACAGTACTTAATTACTTAATTATCTCCAACACTGCCTGAATATTGCACATGAATCGTTTAGACCATTTTCATTGTGTCTTTATGAAGAATCTTTTTTTTTTTTCGGAGCCTGCCAGCACACCAGCACACAGACACAGGTCCTTTTGTGTACAACAGAATGGGTTTGAAACAGACGTGGGTGAGTAAATGGCATTTCTTTATTTCCCAACTTTTTCTCAAAAGCTACATTGTAATTAGCTAATAAGCATCAGTTTTATACCCAGAGATCCATTCATTTGTTAAATCGAGACACTGCAGGTGTTTTTTTTTTTGTTTTGTTTTTAAGTACATGTCCATTTTGTGAATTTTGGGCTTTCTGTCATTTAAAAAAGTATAAGGAAAAAGAAACACTTTTGAGTATTGAACAGCGCACATTGCAACGTTTCGTTTTTCTGCCTATTATGTTATTGACTGTTCTTTTAGACTTGACTATTTTTTAGACTTCTGACATTAACATTAGATTTATTATGATGATTTTGAAGTGCAGTGCATTTGCATAAAATATAATAAGCCAATCACAAGCATTGATAAATACAGTGGAGTAAAGATACAAATGAAGCAAATTAAGAGATCACATGCAAAAACCTAAGTGCCATCTGAAATGTTTTACTATAATTAGCATTTTTCTCAGGTGTAGATTCAGAAACTTTACATTTATGACATAGAATCGGTTATATGCGTTGCCTTTTGTTGCATATAAAGGTTGTAAAAGAAAAATATAAGTATGCATTTAAAATGTTCAGGCACAACTTGAATGATCAATTGTAAAACAGTGTATCATGTCTCTTTACAAAATATAATCTTTCTTACAAACATAATTTCTTGTGCCTAAATTCTTTAAAGTGGCATACATGCTTACACAGTCAAAGGCCTTAAAAACACAAGCAAATGATGAACTAATTGGCAGTGGTGTAAAGTAACTTATTACAAATACTTAAATTACTGTAATTGAGTAGTTTTTCAATCAGACTGAATACAATCTTACATTAACAACACATGGCAAGCAACGCGTTGAGATTAGCAAATAATCATTTTAGATTCAAAACAGCCCAACAAGTTGTAGTTTAGCACGTGTGCAGGGGCTGCAGTTTGGTGTGTTTTTATGTGTCTGTGTGAAGCGGAGAGCTGAACAGTGCATCGTCGATGAAGTAAGCATGCCCAGGCCCGAATGTAATATGAGTGTGGCCCGTCGGGGGAGACGGGAGTGGGGGACAAGCGTGCTTTGGACTGGTTCAAAGTACCTGTACATAGTGTGAGTACGCCTTATACTCAACACAAATCACTGCACTATTTAACATTTGCACATTTAAAAATTGCACTGATTCATTTATTTGAACTGTACATGCCCACTGCACGAGGACATTTGTAGTTATGTACACACCCACTGTACATATACATTTGTAATTATGTTTATCTATCTGCACACTTCTGATTAATAATAGCAATCTGTACATATATTCATTTATTGTAAATCTCTGTTAATAGCTGATCCAACCTGTATATAATGTACATACTACATCCATCTGTAAATATCACCATAGTTTTTCTACAACTGCACTTTATAACTTATACCTGTATCCTGCGCTTGCTGCTATTGCACTGCTGGTAAGACCTAAACTGCATTTTGTTGCCTTGTACTTGTACATGTGTAATGACAATTAAGTTGAATCTAATCTAATCTAATTTAATGAAATAACGCCTCATAAAAATATTTAAAGAACATTTTTTTTTTTAAGAAAATGTCAAGATTCATCTGGGGAAATCATAACTACTAGATCATTTTCACTCTAATCACCAGCAGTCTCTTGTCTTAAAAGTGACAAAGGACTCATCGCAGTGGTCTCTGTCAGCAAGGTATGTGTGTGTGTGTGTGTGTGAGAGAGAGAGAGAGTGTTTGTTTCCACTAGATCACTCAAATCCATCTAAAAAAACAAACAGCCAGAGGACGAGCCAGAGGCTATTCCAAAGAGATCAGCTTTAATTCTATGGCTGCTTTCACAGAGAACTAGCAAGAAAACTTCAAACGTGGCTCACCTGAGAGTTGATGATGCGTATGGTGGTTTTATTCCCAACGTCTCTTTCATAACCCACAGTAGGAGCTGTATTAAACCGCAGCACTGCATCATGGGAGTCTGGAATGACAGAAATTAGAGCTTTAATCGTGTGGCGCGTCACACTGATCTCCATTTAAAGTGCCATCAACAAAAGCGTTTCCCTCCTGCCCATCTTCAGCAAAACAACAGCAGTTCAGCAATCCAAATGGACTCTTTTGGATTAAAAAGATTTCTTAATGCATTTAAAAAAAATGACATGCAACAACATGAGGGTGACAATCTCCTAAAAAGGGAACCGCCATATGTGAAACATGTCACAGGTCACAGCCCTCCGAAACTAATCGGGGAGAAAAAAATTGCTCATGAAATTGCATGATTGCGTAATTCCCACAACTCAAAAGGTAACTCAAATGCGTTTAGGAGCCAAAATAAACTTGCCCAAAAAGTCTGTTTCATCTGTTGCTGAAAAACTTCAAACAAACTTTTTTTTTTTTCACCCAGAAAATGGCACCATCTCAATTTGGTGCACACATTGCAGGGTTCAACGCTACGGATTTTTTTCTAGGTTTTTACTTGCCGTGCCTTTTACTGACCCCACCAGGAAAAACAAAAAAGAAGTTAATAGCTATTTCTTAGCCACATACTTCAAATAATATTGAACATTCAGAATATGTGTGTTACCCAAATAATGACTAAATCATGTGCAGTCATGAATAATTAAGAAGCAGGCTCCTCTCATAGGATAAGAAAACTCAGCTATGAATAATAATGAGAAACCGATTCAAACTTGTTTTTATTCAAACCACCTATTCAAACTTATCATTGCACTTGCAGTTTTGCGCTACGTCGGCAATTTTGATCCCGCCACAAAAATCATTTTAAACCCGGAAGCTGAATTTAGCTGACAAAAGCTCAAAATTAGCCAGTTTTTCCGACAATTAAAGCTAACAGGTGCGAAGATTGTCTTACCTGAGGGTCAACACACACAAATCTGTTAAAATCTCAAAAAAAGTACTCTAGGGTCTTGTGAACCTTTAAGGAAATTTATGTAACGTAACGTTCATTATTTTACAGTAAATTTCTGTAATTTACTGCCTAATATTTTGTTTTGTTTAGTTTTTTTAGGCAACCCAGCTGCTGAAAAAAAACAACAACAACAAAAAAAAAATGCAAAATAACATGTTTTCTTTACTGTAACGCCTGGTTCAAACACGTATATTTATTATCAATACACTTACATGAACGGACACAGGAAGAACATGGGGTGAAGACAAACATCAACTTAGCAAGAATATCGGACAAGGAACTAACTGAATACAGGGACTTAAATACACAGGAGATGATGAACCGATTACATACAGGGTTGAGACACAGGTGGAGGTGATGAACATAATGACATGGCGGGATAACAGAACAAAGGAGCACATGGTGAGTGTCACATGATGAAAAGTAAACATACGCGGGAGACTGGGTGTGACATTTACAGTGTGGATTGAACAAAAATCTAATGAATTGTGTTGTTTCAGTTCATTTTAAATAAGAAATTTGAACAATAAGTCAAAATAATTTGAATGTATGGAACAAGTAAATGAAGAAAAAATTTAAACTATGCCTTGTAAAAATGCTTAAGTTGAGGAAATTAGGTTATTATTTTAATCTCCTGTACATGCATAGGAGTGTGGTGGTGGAATCGTGAGGACGTGTCAGTATGTCAGTAATCAGAAAGATTGCAGAGGTCTGGTAAACACGTTCCTCACTCTGTTCAAGCCTGTAATCTGATGTCAGGGACTGCACGAGCAGCTTGTTTAACAGAGTACAAAGTTAGATGTCATTTATTACGGAGTTCACCTCTGGATGGTTTTTATTGATTGGATATCTTCCATTTAATCTGCCGTGTGATTGAGTGACTTTAAAGGTCATGGTGAGTTCATAGAAAAATGAGAGCCGGCCTCCACTGTGGCTCTTAAATGTCACTCACAATTCCACCTATTCAAACTTGGGACGTCACATCTCATTATGTGAGCAGGTGACAATCAATAGCAATTGGGAAGAAATAAAAGTCTTCATTTTGGGCGTTATTCACTCCACATCAGGCCATTGGAACAAGCCGAAAGGATTTTTGTGCACACTTTTCTTAACGGGATTGTTCTCTTAAAATAGATTTTAAGATCCTTTAGGCCAAGGTTTTTTAAAGTCTAAGACAGTGGGCCTCCCTTTTGAAACAACTTATCCATTGGCGCCCCCTCCTCCCAAACACGCACGCACGCACGCACACACACACACACAGACACACACACACATATATATATATATATATATATATATATATATATATATGTATATATATATATATATATATATATATATATATATACATATATACAGTATATATAAAGACACAGACAGATGTCAGACTGTTAACTCACTTTTATCATCATTTGCATGAAAGTGCAATTATTTACAGAGTAATAACAAGTATTTTAATATAACGTTTTTAAAACTAGGATGATGGTTCAATATGAATAAAACAGATCCAAGAACTGGCCATCCCAGTCAAAACAGTCGAACAGTCGAAGTTTAGTGGGTCTCATGCTGTCATTAGCCAAAATATTTTGACAAACCACACATAAAGGTCGTGGTTCATCAGCTGGTCCTGTCCACGTAAATCCTAAACTCAAATACTGATCATCATATCGTCGTCTTTTGGGTTTAAACCCTGAACTTGAAGGCTTTTGTGGCGAGGGGGTGTGGCCGAGAGCCGTAGGAAGAGCTGCCGTCCGTTTGTTTTGGTTTAGACGGCAGCCTCCGTGAGGAGCTGCCGTCACTGTTATTAATAAATCATTTTAAAACTGCGTCGGTTCTCCGCCTCCTTCTTCCCGGCGGCCAAAGGGCCGTGAACTTCATTACAGCTTTGAATCGGGGGGTCTCAGAAACCGACCCATTGTATTAGCAGGCATATACCTGTATTGGCAGGCTTGCCAAACAGAAGCGAATTCACAGCTATGGCCTTCTGGGTATAAAAGGTTTTCTTACATTTGACGTATTATTTTTTTTGCTTTGTTTAATTAAAACGTTTAAATATAATAAAAAAAATACATACAATAATTAAACATAATAATTATATTTTTATTATATTATATTTTTTCCCGCGCCTCCCCTGACATGCTCTGGCGCCCCCCAGGGGAGGCGCGCCTCACACTTTGAAGACCCCTGCTTTAGGCACATCAACAGTACACATTTCCTTTATCTGACCCATTAATTTCAGGTTTTGGAGTCTCGTTTAATGTTCTGATGAGTTGATTGAGGTGTGTTTGAATAGGGAGAGGTTGAAAATGTGTACTGTTGGTGTGCCTTTAGCAACAGCTTTGAGAAACACTGCCTAAACACTGCCATTAAGTTCCCCTCAAAATAAAAATAAAAACACTACTGCTTTCAAACCTTTATTAGTTTTCACTGTTGATGTTGACACAAAATTTGATGTTAAAAAAGCCGAAAGTCAGTAACCACTGACATCTAAAATAGGAAAAAACAAATAATATGGAACCAAATACTATAGCTACTATTTTTCAACATTTTTCAAAATATCTTCTTTTGTGTTCAACAGTAGACAAAACAAGTGAAGGGTGAGTAAATGATGACTGAATCTTGATTTTGGGTGCACTATCCCTTTAAGTTCCACAAATGCCTTAAAACAATGTTTCCAAGCTTTAAAACCCACACTTTTGAATCAACTTTACTTAAAGGATACCTACAGTAGGTGAGAGTTCAATGTGGCCATTACCGCCACACAATCTACCGCCGCCGCTTAAAACAAAAGGTATGACCACATTTTGCGACTATGCCGCCAGGTGGCACAAAGGTACGGGATGCAAATGGACAGAAATAGACTATACATTAGCTGTAAATACTCTGCTACTTGTAAATAAAGAAAAGCAATACAAATTTTGTAAGCTGTTTAGACAGAACCGTGTGTCCACTGTCCTATTGGAGTGATAGAAACACAACTAATCTCTTTAAAAGTTCCCTGATGTTAATATTTAATCCAAATCACAGTGATTTTGAGGGCCACTGCAACGTAGCGTAGGAGTGCGGTTCCTAGTCCACCAAATTGATTGACAGGCGCTATATTTCTATAATAACAACATGTAAACACATGATTACAGAACATTTCTTTTGCAAATTAACTGGGATTAAAATATTTGTTCCAACTCTGTGATTTTAAATTTTATAACATTTTTAAAACAGAGCCTGTTTGCAATAAAGACAGTAAAATTGCCATGTAATTCTTAACCACTATAATCATCATGGTATATAATCGCATGGTATCAGAAAAAAGGCACATTTATATTTGTGTGTGTGTGTTTGTACTGCAAATGGCATGTGTGTAATTCATCATGTCAGAAAGGCTTGAATAAACTCCATCACAAACACATGAAATAAACTTGGTATTTTTGACTAGTGAGCTGTATTTCAGCTTCATCCATGTCTCTCCCTATCACTGACTGCTGTTTATTTAACATAACGCATGATGAGAAGTGAACATGTTAGCTGGAGCGGTGGATGGGGAGAACGAGCTCATTAGCATTTAAGTGGGGTGGGGATAGGGGGGGTTAAGGGGGTGATGTTGTCGTGCTCGAACTGCAAAGCGGGGTGAGGAGGACCAATTGAACAGCAGTTTAGGAACGACGTTCAACAACATCTAGCCAATGAGTGATGTGGATTTTGTCAGATGACTGCATTTTGGTTCTTTTCATCTGGTTCGGACCAAAGCCAGCAGTGTGTTGTTAAAACGACCTCAAAGACGACAGAAAATGCTACAATGTATCATTTATTGCCCTTGGTCCTGACCAAATGAAACAAATTACAGATGTGAAAGCACCCTTACCCTTACATCTTGTAAAAAAGGGGAAAATAGGTGCCATTTAAAAACAAACAAAACAAGCAAACAAACAAAAATGGTATGTAAAAAAGTAAGTATTTACGTATTTCATAAAATGCAACTTCTCAAATATATAATGAAAGATAGAAATAGACTAATCTATTTAGAAATTGAAATTGTATTAAAATAAAATGAAGACAAGGTTGCTGTTGTTGCTAATATTGTTTATATTATTTAAATTAAATCATTCTAATAATATAATACAGGCACAGTTTTTATCATTAAAATGAACCTAATAAATGTTTACAATTTTATATATGACAACAACAACAGCACAGCAGTATTAAAATAAAAGAGTTACATAAAAATAATGCACAATAAAAATATATGTATTGATATATTTGATAATGTATACCTTTAAAAATGGCTAAATTAAATTGATTAATTTAAGTACTAAACTTAAAGTTAAAACAATACAAATAACACATGAATTTACTCCTTGTACTGATAACAAAACAGATATTTTACCATTAGGCTTTACAATTACAATATATTCAATTATGAAAATTAAAGCTTATTTAAATGTATTCATTTAGCTGTTTTTATTAGTGCCAAATCACAACACTGTTTAAGCTATTTCAACATCCAACCAACCCACACACACACAAACACACACCCACACAGGATCACAATGATCTCATCTAATCCAGCAGTGCTCTCTAGTGGATAAAGAGAGTACTGTTTGCAGTATTTAAACAAAACACATTCACATGAATGCAATCTAGACAGTAGAGGAAGAACAGTGTTTCCCCTCGGATGTGACTTGACAGTGACTGAGTCTCTGAAGGAAACCCTTGTTCCTCATCCATCTCTCCTTCAGCTGACAGGCCGTTTATTGGCCTTCATCAACCAGCAATATTTCCAGTGCAGTACATCTGAGCCTGACATTGAGCATGTCCTTTCTTTTCTGACAGGGACATCAATCTTCAGAGATAATAGAAGGAGGGGAAATAATAAAATAAAAATAAACAGACAGACAGACAAACACACAAAAAATAAATAAATGATAGACAGACAGATAGACAGATAGACAGACAGACAGACAGACAGATATTGTTTTGGTTTGATTTGGAATTTCCCCAACTAATCGCAGGGGCAGGGGGACCAGAGTGAGTGCTCCGACTTGCCCCCCCGCCCCCTGGTCCTTTCTGGTCAAAACCATTAACTTTTAAAGGAAGTTAGGTTTAGGTATTAGGTAGGGTTAGGGGATGTAGAATAAGATAATGCACAATATATTTATAAGTACTATTAAACAGCCAATGAAGTAACAATAGCTTGATAGCAAGCCACTAGTCCACAGTAAATGGTCACTCTGATTTTTCAACAGCAGTCTGTCATATCACAGACACTTTGTGTACTATGCTTACGTGCCTTCAGGATACACACTGAACTACCACTAGGTGGCAGATGAAGACCAAATTTTAGAATGCTAAACATTTAGCCAGCATATGTCCATGTATAGCCAACAACTTTTCTGGAAAATAATAATTAAAATAATAAAATAAAATATGCTGGCATTTAACAGAAAAGGCTAACTGAAGCATCATTATTATTCCACTCAACTATACTACAACTATACTACAATATACACCAAATGATGGCACAAGAGTCTGAATTTATACAGCAAATACTAGAAACTGTGACCGTGCTTTCTGACCATTTATGGGTAATAAATTCAAACCATTTTACAGACACTGGCTGCCAAGAGGCTGCACAATTCAGGAAAATAAAACATAATTATGATTTTCCTGATAAGAGTAGAGGTTGTGATTTAAAAGGCAATTTCATTTGAATGCTCCAGGTCTTGTGTGCTTATAGGACTACACAATAATGCTGAAAATAGTGATTATATATCAAATCGACTATAAACAACAACAACAACAATATATTTCTGGGAGCCTTCGAGTTTATTATAGCTTGCATTATGTTTTGTGTATTTATTAATTGCATTTGATTTACTTCTTTCAAACGGAAAAATCATACACAAAACAATTCTTTAAACAAAATGCATTAATTCCATGTATTACAGTGTAAAAATATGACACAAATTCAAGAAAACAAATAAATGTTTATGTTATTTTAACTTATGTCAAAAAGTATGTTTAGTTTTAAAGTTTAACTTAAGATTGTTACATCAACTGAACTTTTCTAGTCATTTCAACTTGAAGCTGGCTAAAAATAGTAAAGCAAAAACATGTAAAGAATTTGAAATGTTTATCATACAAGTTTCCATTTTTATTATGCTTCTTCACAGATGCCACACCGTTTAAAAGGAATTCTGCGTAAATATTAGTTTATATACAGCTAAAATCCTGCCAGGCTTAATTTAGAGGAAAAATTAATGTTTAATTTTTCTGTCCTAAAAACATATCTGTTATACAGCATTAGAGCAATTTTTAAATTGGAAAAATCTTATGTTGCCTTATTGTTTTTTTTCTGAGATAATTATTGTAATTTGAATACTAATTGGTGGTTTTCTGGGCAGTCTTAACAGAATTCAGGTGCAGAAATTGCATAATCACAATGCAAACTATGCTTTTATTAACTTTGCTGTCTCTCGTTTCTAGTCCAAATATCTAAAAAGTCTTAAAGTAAAAGTCAAAATTGAGTTTTTCCTTAAAACAAGTAAATTAATCTGCCAACCTGGGAAGTAAAATAACACTGTTTTCGCTTTAAAATGTGGATATTATTTCAGTCACATCCTATGCATTTTGTTTCTCCTGGATTACCCAGAACCACTAAAACGCTGCCTGCTGACTGCTAAAACAGCCTGTACGTTCTTACTGCTGGACACCGAGTGAAGAAAGTCCATCAGATTAGAGTCTGAAGAAAGAAAATGCTCTCCATTTTGGTGAGCAATAAAGCATCAGACATTCAGCAAGCGGACTGTGGGCGTGTGGAGGCGTTCCGTCTGAGACTAGGATGGTAGACGCATTTAGAGCCAAAAAAACAAGTAACAACTCAGAGATTAAACAGCACTGCACATGATAGTAGCGATAATGTGCATCAAATCTGGAATATCTGTGCTTATACCTGGATACAACCAATGTTTTTGACCTTAATCTTTCATGTATAGTACAAGCAGACGCAGACCTTGGCATCTTATTAGCTAGAGACTTCCGGTTTCATTTACTTCCATTGATATTTAGCTTGTTAATGCTTATTGATGTTGCAAAGTTATCCTTAATTTTCGTGTACGTATTGTCATAAACTTGAATGTTTATCCGTGTTTATTGTTATAGTCTGAATTCCTATGGGCGGAAGTCGTAAAATAATGGCAGAATGGAGTTCACTTCTGCATTGCATAATAAAGTCAATAAACCACAAAGTACATTGTTACTAACACACTCACATTTCCCTAGCAAAACTTCAAGGGAAACTACAGACTTGATTACTGAAAAGTGTTTTTAATTATACCGGATGCAATCGTGAAACTGCAGTGCATTGCAAAATCTTGTGATGTCTTGGAGTTTGGTAAATGTTGGGACATGTAAATGAAATTACACCTGACAAGTGCATGAAATGGACTGTTGGTGTGAATATTAAAATTCATTCACTTATTTTCTTTTCTGCTTAGTCTCTTTACTAACCAGGGGTCACCACAGTGGAATGAACCGCTAACTTATCCAGCATTTGTTTTACTATTAATATTTTATTTTATTTACTGTCAAACTGTCTCTCTTGCAGGATTGTTTAGTCTCCATTAACAAATGGATGGCAGACAATTATTTAGCAACTGAATTCTGATAGGGGACGCAGTGGCGCAGTAGGTAGTGCTGTCGCCTCACAGCAAGAAGGTAGCTGGGTCGCTGGTTCGATCCTCGGCTCAGTTGACGTTTCTGTGTGAAGTTTGCATGATCTCCCTGTGTTCGCGTGGGTTTCCTCCGGGTGCTCTGGTTTCCCCCAAGAAAATTTTCACAGTATGTCTGATAATATTTTTTCCTCTGGATAAAGTCTTATTTGTTTAATTTCAGCTAAAATAAAAGCAGTTTTTAGTTTGTTGTTTTTTTAACACCCTTTAAAGGAAAAAAATATTAGCCCCTTTAAGCTATTTTTTTTTTCAATTTGCAACAGAACAAACTATCGTTATACAATAACTTGCCTAATTACCCTAACCTGCCTAGTTAACCAAATTAACCTAGTTAAGCCTTTAAATGTCACTTTAAGCCAGGGGTCATCAAACTTATTCCTGGAGGGCAGGTTTCCTGCAGATTTTAACTCCAACCCTAATCAAACACACCTAAACAAGCTAATCAAGGTCTTCCTAGGTATACTTGAAACAAACAGGCAGGTGTGTTGAGGCAGGTTTTAGCTAAACCCTGGAGGGACACCGGCCCTCCGGGACTGAGATTGGTGACTCCTGCTTTAGGCTGTCTAGAAGTGTCTTGAAAAATATCTAGTCGAATATTATTTACCGTCATCATGGCAAAGATAAAATAAATTTGTTATTAGAGATGAGTAACTAAAACTACTATGTTTAGAAATGTGTTGGAAAAAGTTACTCTCCGTTAAACAGAAATTGGGAAAAAAATAAACAGGGAGGCTAATAACTTTGACTTCAACTGTGTGTGTGTGTTTGTATATATATATATATATATATATATATATATATATATATATATATATATATATATATATATACATATATACATACATACATACATATATATATATATTTATACATATATATATATATATATATATATATATATATATATATATATATATATATATATATATATATATATATATATATATATATATATATATATATATATATATATATATATATAGTTATAGTTATATTAGAGGTGTAACGGTTCACAAAAATCACAGTTCGGTTCGGACACTCTTCATTTTCTCATCACCCCAGTGCCCGGGAGACACGCATTCCCGGGTGAAAATACTGTCCCAATCCACCACTGCTAGACTCAAAACCAAGTGCTCTGCATCACAATTACAACACCGTATATTCCAAGGTATGTAAATCCCAGATAACAACCGCTGAATAACACAGGCTCACTGGGAACTTCAAAATCACTTTAACCATCAGTGAATATGCTCTTGTCAATATACTTTCATCCACACTCATAAATTGGCTTGTCTTTGTCACTTGTAAACGAATAATATGTAGGTCTTGTAAATGAATAATGCACAGGTTATTGTACTGTGTACTCCATAAGGTCCACTCAGCTGGTTTAGTTTCAATCAGCTTTAAAGAATTATAAACTACTACAGCTCAAAACAATGTTTAGCATCTCTTTTTCTATGTTTTGTGGCTAGAAGTTGTTATAAGCTGGATAAAGTACATCCAGTATGGTTGTTTTTGCTGAAATAAAGCATGACAGGCTTATCAGCATGTTGTATATGACTGAAGGGCTTTATTCTGCAGAAACAAGTTCGCTGGATATAGTTTATCTCTAGCTTAGTCAATAGTGATCCATAAAAAAGGGTATTTTTGGCGTTAGGTGTGCCAATTGGTATACAGAATGCACATTTTACAGAAAGTACAATTAAAATGTTAATACTTCGTTTTCATTTGAGACATACAAGCATTGATCTTTTTGTGCCAATTCTTTTATATGTAACATTCAATATAATAATCGAAAAGTTGAGATTTGTATGCATGTTCTCGACAAATATTGCCAGACTTGATATCAGATCATACGATGGCAAGATACCCAGTTTACACGGTGTTGGCAGAGATGATCTGAATGCACAGAAGAAGCCTGAGTAAAATGAGGTTGAGTAGAGCTGAGCGGGCGGCAGGCTTCTCGCTGAGAGCTCTGGCAGATCTGATCTTGGCTGCGCTGTGGATTTTGTTGGCTCTCTGACTCGTCCTTCAGTATATCTGGAGGGCAAACTAGGTTGGCAGGACTGATGGGAAATGTTTAGACAAAGACAAGCTGAATTTAAAAGACAGGTTTAAAGGGGTTGTAAAGAAAAACAACCTGATCAAAAATGGCATTGGACTAAATGAATAGGTAAAGAAAATCAATGGCAGTCACATTTATACATAGTTTGTAAACTGCCATTGCCACTATATATCTATTACAATAGTAATGCATACAGCATAGCTGTATGGTGCAATTAGCCAGGTTGCATTCCAAAGGATTTGGTCATTTTTTTTAGATAGAAGGTGATAAAAATGCTAATTATCAATTCAATTCTGTTGACAAAATATTTTTCAGTTTAACGTTAGAGCATAAATTGTAGATAGTTACATTGAATTCTGCTAAATTGACACTTTTTTGTAAAAAAAAAATATAATTTTGTCTGGCTTCTGTTCACTATGGTGTCACATGACACATTCAGAAGCATAAAATGTGCACCACGCACTGGTAAAGAATGTAGAATGATAGGCTTCCAGGAGTGCCAACACAAACGTCTCACAGAATGCTCCTGTCATTAACAACAAGGTCCTGGAGAACACTATGTGACCACCCTTTTCAAAGAATCGCAGTAGCCGTTGGTTAGGGGGTGTCCCATCCAGCACCTCATAAATCAAATTAAGTTTGTCACACAAGTTCACAGCATAATGGCCCGTTTCCACTGAGTGGTGAGGTACGATTTGGTTTGGTACGCTTTTATGGCCATTTCCACTGTCAAAAGGCCTACCGAACCGAACCACTTTTTTGGCACCCTTTCAAAAGGGTACTAAACACACAAAAAGCAGAGCTAGACGCGCAGCTAAACGCTATTGGTGTACAGAGATACGCCATTCGCTTACGCAACAAGCCAGAATGAAAACAAAAACCTGCCATGTAGAAAAAACAGCAGAGAGATCTTTTACAGCGTAAATATAAATAAATAAATAAATAAATATATATATATATATATATATATATATATATATATATATATATATATATATATATATATATATATATATATATTAAGGGTGTCACGATTTCGATTTTAATCGAAAATCGATCGAAATTCATGCTCGATTTCGATTATCGAATCAAAAAATAGAATCGTCAATGCTGCCACGCCCCCATGTCACGTCAGCTTGGCTTGCCAAGCGGGAAAAAACACGCTTGTTGAAGTGCTTGTTAAACTGTGCAGACGCAGGAGACCCGTCAACAGAGCTTAAACCTTCAGGGCTCGACAATAAGGACTGCCTGATAGCCCGGGGCCAGCGTGCGAGACGCCCGGGCCAGTGTACATTGCTACCTTGTTGACTGACAGATTGAGCCAGAGCTGCGTGCTGCGACTGTCTGTCAATTGTGTGCAAATACAGTCTCTGCTCTACTGAGCGGATCGATTGTAGTGAGAAAACAAAACAATGCAACGAACTAACGACCCAGGCTATATCACAGTGTATTATGATCGTGTAATAGCCATATATACGGCTATATGAAGAGAGAATGATGAGCGGGCGAGATGTCATTCTTACCGGTAAATGCGAAAGTGAAAGCATGCTGAAATATTACCGAGAGCTGTTTATCCAGCCTGATCTCGGTTTATCCGTCAGGAAAATTGACCGAAATTACTATCTGTTAATTTTTCCATATTTTAATCATATAATATGTTGTATTAGGCCTGTTGTTTTGTTCATTTCCGCACTGACAGCTCGCAAGAAAGATTTACATTGATCTGATGCAGTCTCGGTTCATCTGCTATGTCTCTCTATAATTTAAGCCTACAATGCAGAATTCTAGCCAACGTTTCTTTAATAGAATAATTAATTCAATACATCGATTTTTACAAAACCTGAAAATTGAAATGAGGCTTTGTATATTTGAGAAAGTCTGACCTCTGCTTTATATTCGGTGACGATGTCTGTGGGTTGTTAAAATTAAAGTGCACATTTTCACTTATAAAATATTCTATACACAAGTGCTCTAAAGTTTGGGGTCAGTATGATTGTTAAATATGTTAAACTAAGCTTCTTCTGCTCACCAAGGCTGCAATTATTTCATCATAAATACAAATTATGAAATGTTGCAATACAAAATAAATAAGTAGTTTATCA